>NC_048307.1:64453719-64683802 GCF_013100865.1 Trachemys scripta elegans | reverse complement strand
CAGCCCACTTCTTCGTTATGCATCCGAAGAAGTGGGCTGTAGTCCACGAAAGCTTATGCTCTAATAAATTTGTTAGTCTCTAAGGTGCCACAAGTACTCCTGTTCTTCTTTTTTCATAAATATATAGCACTGGTGACTGCATTCTGCTCCACATTTCCTCCTTATTAGACATGATCCTGCTCCTGGTGCAAATAAAACCAGAACATGTGCTGTGATTGCAGAACCCCACTAAACAAAGGCAATTCTGTATCAGAACTAGTCTTAGTAACCCCCACAACTAGACACTTCAATCTTTCTTAGATTGCCTTTTTTTATCTTCAGAAGAATCTCATGTCTTCAGACTCAATCCAGAAAATGTACACACTTGCGTAGTCTCTATTCATGTGTGTAGTTCCTCTGAAACCAATGCACTCACAAGAAGTCTCATTGTATAAAGGTTTGCAAGACGGGACCCCTTATGGATGAATTAAAGCTTTCACTGAGAGTCCACTGGTTTAAGGTTTGATCCTACAGAGTGCAGAGCACTCTGACCCAGTCAAGCAAAGCAATTAAGCATGAGCTTAGTTTAAGCATGAGAGTGGGACTACTGACATGCTTGAAGTTAAGCATTTGCTTAAGCACTGTGGTGGACTGGGGCCACAATGCCTCAGCCAAGATCAAGCCCTTAGTCCCTTCTGTAATTGCAGTGTTATTCCTGAGTTCACACACACTGTTTGCCTCCAACAACCCAAGATTTAACTTCTCAGCTTGCAAAGTTCTCACTGAAGTTTATTCAGTTGATACTATCACATCAACCCAACCAAACCTCAACATGCCACAAGTCATCAATTTTTTTGGTTATTAATTGATGAAAGTCCTGCCACAGAAGTCCAGACTTCACTCTCCCTCCTTCTCCATCTGCTTCACATTATCCACTTACCAGTTATCCTTCCAATTCTGAAACTGACTCAGAGACGTGAGATTCAGAGCCACAGAACCTTTCATCAAAGTTAACGATGGTCATGGCTACAGCGCTTACACAGTCCTAGAGAACTCAGGCAAACCCACTTATTTAACCATTTACTAAAACATGTCCCTGTCTGAGGACACTTTGGTTACATCCAGAATGTAGAGTAGGAGTCATTCCCAAGAGACTACTTCCTCGAACATTAGCTAATGACTGAAAACACTTAACTAATATCAGATAGAAATGGGCTGGCCTCTTATTTAAATTATCATGTTCAGCATATTTAGTTTGTACAGGTTTACTGCCATTTTGTCTACTGGGAAGTCTTTATGTGAGTTAATAGTGGCTTTCACAGCTGAAAATAAGTATAAATAATACTATAATTATATGTCAAGGGAGTCAATATTGTGTCATTTAGGTGTATTATGTTGTTACATTGTATTACAGAAAGCCACGAAGTTCTATGCCTAAACGATAAAATGCTGGCTCTCCTGCTTAAAAAAATATATATATTTTCATGAGCCTAATTTTCAGCTAAGAAAGCTATTTCTAGCTAATGCAGAGATTTTTATAATTTTTAAAAAGTCAATGATCTAGCAATATGCTAAGAGAATAAAATCCTGCTTAGTTCAAAGTCATTTTTACACCTTAATTGCCACTGAAGTTAGGTTGAAGTTTACACAGCTTTTCTCAGAGAATGAAAACCTGAAAACGTCTGCAATAATATACACCAAAGTAATAAGTCAAGAAACAAAGCACAACATTAGATAAAATCTTTGTTCCCACTTCATTTTGATGCATATCACTTCAAGTGTCATCTCCAATTTTCTATGAAAAAGGGCATAAATTATGGAAAACCAGCTTGTTTACATGAGATGAAAATGCGATCTTTATGAAATTCTGTTTTACTATAAGCATAATCATCTAGTAATTATTTTTTATGACTGATTTAGTTAAAATTCAAAAGTTAGGTAAATAACGAATAGGCACATCATTACTTTAAACTAAAATTTCCAATGAAAAATATTTGAAGGTGCATCCTAATGTAGGAAAATATTTTGTGTGTAATTTATCTAGCATATAATTGTTTGAATATATATTTTGAGATCAGATATTCAAAAGAAAGCAAGGTCCTCTAATTTTCAAGTGCCCCGCTGTAGAGCGGAGCAAATTTTTTTGAACCAAAACATTTTCAATGAAAAAATTTAAAACATTCTATGAATTAGTATGGACTTTGCCAGGTTTTTTTGAGGGTCAAATCTCCCCCAACATATTTTTGGAAAAAATCAGAACCTTTCCATTTCAACATTTTCTAAACAATGTATTTTGATATTTTTAATTCAAGATGACTTTTTGTTTCAAATTTTACTTTAATTTTAAAAAAGTAAAAAACTTGAATATGAAACAAAATGTTTCATTTGACCCAAAACAATTTTTTCTACTTTTCTGGTTTTCCAAAAAGTATGAACTTTTTTTGTTTTGGCTCAATCTGAAAGGAAAATTGTTTTCAACTTTTTGGATTGGCCACCAAAGCAAAATATTGGTTATTCACATGGCTCTACTTTGCACTCACAACAAGATATAGATTACCCAAAGACCTCGTTTCCCTTTTAGGCACCAAAATAAAAGGACTTCTCAAAAGTGTTCAGCTACCAGCAGCTCCTATTGTGACATTTATAATCAGATTTTGGTGCCTAAATAGGAGTTGAAAAATCCCTGAAAAATCCTTCTGAAACATCAAGCTCTATGATAGGCCAACATTTTCAGAAAATCTTGGTCCCGCTCCTGCATGTTCAGAAATCACCAGGTTTTACTACAGTGAGTGGAAAATATCCTGTTCCCACTATATGCTAGTAATTTTTCCACAATCTGAATCCAAATCTTCATGTATGATTCCATTTTTAAGTCCCCGCCACAAGGCTCATTATCCGATGCAGTGTGGGTTGAGTACTTTCTCTGAGAGCAGAGGCTCTATTCTTTAATATTAGATGGAGAAGTACTAGCCTACAGCCTTGTGTAGGTCAATTTCCTCCAAATCACTCTTACTTTCCTCTCCTTTCTGCACTATTCTCTTTGTAGCAATTATGACCCAGGGACCTCTTGATGCCAACTAACAGAGGGCAAAGAGGGGATGCATTGGGTTTCACAGGGATCCCCTGGGTCAGGTATGTATAATATTTCACCAAAGGGTGGTGTGTAAGGTCTCTACCAAGAGCCAGTAGCTTACTGGTCATTATAGTCATTGCACAATGTATGTACAGGTAATATCTAAGAAGTTACATATCTATACTGGGAATTATGTTCTTAAAGCCTTGACATTATAATAAATGGAGATATACCTATCTCATAGAACTGGAAGGGATCTTGAAAGGTCATCAAGTCCAGCCCCCTGCCTTCACTAGCAGGACCAAGTACTGATTTTGCCCCAGATCCCTAAGTGGCCCCCTCAAGGATTAAACTCATAACCCTGGGTTTAGTAGGCCAATGCTCAAACCACTGAGCTATCCCTCCCCCCAAAAGTAAAAGTAGTCACCAGGAGGTGACAGGTCTTGGAGAGATTCTGTTCAGGTATACGGTACAGAGAGACACACTGCTCTCTCTCTCTGGTCAGGTGTGTATTGTATGCATCACATTAGAAGCTTATCTGCATTGCTGAGTCTGTGGTTAATCAAGAGATTGCAAAAAAGTCACAAGAGGAGAGCTGCAGGAAAAAAAAACAAAAACAGCAGGAGGTATCCTGTTTATGAGTAAAGACAATGAATTTGGGAGATATAACTGGGGTATTGCAATACCTAGATCCTTCACGGAGATGAATTGTCAGCATGTTCTCTCTTATGAAAGGAAGGTCACAGCCAACCTGTCTGGAAAATGCTGCAGAGGCTTTGACTGAACTAAAAACTTTATTAAATAGAAAATTATCTTGTTAATTAAGTCTAGGTGTCACAGAGTACTTCTTCAGCTACCTTGCATGCCTCATGGCCTACCATGTTTCCATGGTCCCTCAGTCACAAACATGCTCAGGCTCTTTCCCTTTTACATGTTCCTTTGTTCCTCAGTTCTCCAGCAAACAGCACATATGACTTCTACACAGCGTCTCTCCTCTGCACAACTCTCCCCATCCCACTTCCTGTTCCTCCCACTTATATCCTCTCAGTTACTGCCAATTGTATCAATAGCCTAGTGATCATCACCAGGTACTCATAATCCACGCCCCCAATAGAAAATGGCTAATTACTCCCAGATGAGCCTGCAGCCTTTTCTGTGCTGCAGCAACATCAATGATCAGGGTGCTACATCCAGCACTCTGTCATCCTAGGTTTTAGAATGTGTGTTATGATTTTATTTTACTGTTTCCAAAACTTTACTCACTACATCTCAAATCTCTCTACCTTGTTAAATAAGCCTTTCCTTGTTTTCACTATACACATATCTAACTGAAGCGTGTTAAGTGGAGTGATGACCTTGAGGTGGAACTGGTAAGCTGGTGTGTACTGTTCCTTTGGGATCAGCAAATCTGTGAATTCTGTGTGGGTCCAGTGGAACAGGGGCTCCCACTCCTGGGAGGAGAGGGAAGACAGTTCTGAGGGCTTGGAGTACATCTATCATTAACCTGTAGAGAGACACCAGAGCTTGAATAGACTGAGAAGGGAGTGTTGCCCCGTCTGGTTGTGATGGGGAGCTGACCCCCACTAGACACAGATCAGACTCTCTCACGCTAAGGACAGATGGTAGCAAGGTGCCTCACAACTCTGGGTACTCCAAGAAGTGTCACCGCAATGCTGAAAGGGGGTAAAAGAGGGCATGAGGTGAATATGTCTGTGCAGGATGGAGCATTTATTTTCTGAACTAGCATAAGGAGCTGCTTTGGAGCACAATTGTTCTCCTTTTCAAGTTAGAAACTGCTAAACTCTGTCCAGCATTGTCCTACAAGTTTGTTTTATATGATCCATCACAACTACATAACCCTCTATAAAAGATACTGAAAAAGGCATCCGGTGTCTCAGAAATAAGTAAGTATTTTAACATGTTTGGACCAGCTTCTCTGCTGGTATATATTGGCACAGTCCAATGTGAATGGAGCGATGCTGGGTTAAAGCAGCACAAGAGTTGGTCTGTTATATTTATATGCAGCATTTCTTTTAAGGACTATTACTTTAATAGAGCTCCTGGAGAGAGTCCTCGCCTCCAATTGGCCCAGATGCCAGCCTCCATCACTCACTTGTTAAATTTTCAAACAAGCACTTTTGTGCTATCTCCTACATCTCTCACCCTTGGGGGGAGTTCCCCATCTTAAAGCTACATTATCCTCCCTCCTTAAAACTCTCCTTTGCCATGATGCCTACAAAAAACTTGACAATGGTTAGGAGGCTGATGTACTGATATTACTGCCTGTCACGCTGAGCAATATTACCATAATAATATCAATAATATCATTGTTTCCATGTGCTCCCCGCTCTGTTTGTATCCACCTGTTCTCTCTAGTCTTATACTTAGTTTGTAAGCACTTTGGGGCAGTAAGTAGATTTTTATACTGTGTTTGTACAGCATATAACACAATGGGGTCCTGGTCCTAGTACAAAATAAATAATAATCTGCAAAGTGGAAAATTATACCAAGAATTTACTGGATTCCCGCACACTAGTTGGAGTTTGATGTACTAGACAATGATGTATGTTGTCTCATGGGTGGCAATGTGACACGCACAGAATTATACGGCAACATTGTAAATACCTAGTGTAACAAATTCCATAGAAATTGCATGGAATAAATAAATTACCACATAAATCAAACTCATATCTACTCCAGGATTTCTTGTCAGTATACAGACCAAAAAAGACAAAAAATGTTTGCAGAAAAGGATTTATCCCCCCAAATTAGAAAAGTGCATGTGCTCTGGTTTTGGAAGAGTAGTATAGTGACACAAGCATACAAGCATTTTGCTGAAGATTAACAACAAAGCTCCAACTTTGCTGCACATATTACAGAAGAATATATCTCTACCATAAAAGAATAGATGCATGCAAAAAGTGGTCCCCATTAAAGTTTGCTATGTTCCTTTTTCATGTAGTTAGTTTCTGCCATATTCCCTATATACAGCATAGGGAATGCTGCAAATATTACAGAGATGTTCATTACCATACTTTAAAAAGCATTTGCAAACTGTGCAAGAAAGAGAGATTTGATATTGCCAGTGAGACTTTGAGGGACCCGGGAATTATACAGTACTCTAGGGTTGACTTGAGTCTTTCTGCTCCTCACAGAATTTAGTTATTTTTCTTTTCTGCTACGTATACCATATAAATACACCTCTACCCCGATATAATGCAACCCGATATAACATGAATTCGGATATAACGCGGTAAAGTAGTGCTCCGGGGCGGGGTGGGGCTGCGCACTCCGATAGATCAAAGCAAGTTTGATATAACGCGGTTTCACCTATAACGCGGTAAGATTTTTTGGCTCCCGAGGACAGTGTTATATTGGGGTAGAAGTGTAGTATGTATATCTCCATAAACAACAGTTGTTTATGGCTGACATTCATTAGGTACTGTATGTTAGGTCCCCAGATCACCCAGTATTACCTATTATTATTTATTGGTACTGTAGTATTACTGAGAGGCTTCTACCAAGGAACTTGGCACTGTACATACAAGTTTATATTATGGTAATATCTAAGGACTCAATCAGGGATTGGTGCCAGACTTCCTAAACACTGTACAAACATTTCTTTAAAGAGGCAGTCCAGGCCCCAAAGAGCCTACACTCTCATCTAGCTGCTGGCTAGGAGGAGTCACCACACAGTTTAGGAAACAACTCTCTTTGCACAGGGAGCTTTGTCCTTACTGGATAACAGGGAGATCCAACTTTTTTTAAAAAAATACTTCACCGCTTCCAAACACCAGTTAAACACAGTGGTCACAGTTCATAGATCCCCTTAAACGTGTGCCTGCTTTTCCTGGCAATATCAACACTTGAAGCCAAAGGCGTTTTTAACAGGCAGACTCTCAAAATGCTTTTAGCTACTAACAAAATAGAAGAAAATTTAAACAGATGTCAAAATAAGTTTCCATTTACGAAATTCACTTCATAAGCATAGCTTGTGAACAGCTTAATTTGAATAGCATATGGACGGCTGAGGAAAATTTCTCTCTTATGGAGGAAAATATAGAAAACATATTAATTTTTTTAAAAAAGAGCCATATCCAAGGATGCTGTTTGCATTCTGATCTAGTGCAACTGTGGAAAGACATAACTGAATGTCAGCTAAAAAAATGAGTCTAGATGTCTTGGAAATACTACCCAAGCAAATACTTAGAGAAAGATACGTACCACATTTAGCTTCATCAATGCAAAAAATAAAAAAATACCATGAAGCTTATTCATGACAGTATCCCGGCAGCTATGGAATATATATAAGAAGCCAGGCAGTGACTGTAGTACAATTGTAGGAAGAGAGAAAAGAACTAACTGTGAGGGCAAAAGCTTATTCAGCCTCAACTGTCAGTGCTAGCAAGAAGTAGGGGAACAGGCCCAACGTTATTAGGGTATTCTGAATACTCACATGGGGCAGATTCTACGTGGCTATTCTGTCACTTTGTAAATGAAGGAGCTTTCCCTGCCCCTGCATAAGAGCCAGGCAAAGGGCAGTGGCTGCTCTACCCCTGTTCTCCCCAAAATGCAGAAAGGGATGGTGAAATTACTCTGCCCTGCCTAGGCACTGGGTATGTATCATGTAATTAGCTTCCATCTCACACAATGGTGTCATAGTGGGTGCACAGGCTGTGTGCACCTAGGAGCTATGGGAGGATATAGCTTCCTTCAGGGGGAGGGATAGCTCAGTGGTTTGAGCATTGCCCTGCTAAACCCAGGGTTGTGAGTTTAATCCTTGAGGGGGCCATTTTGGGATCAGGGGCACAAATCTGTCTGGGAATTGGTCCTGCTTTGAGCAGGGCGTTGAATTAGATGATCCTGATATTCTATGACACAAGGTTAGGTCAGGACACTAGGAAAGTGCATCCTTCTTCAGTGCTGTGGTGCCTAGATCCAAGAGGGCTCCTAATGTACTGTCAAGAAATACAGCTCAGCCAGGGGATGAGGGGCGGTGATGAGACTGGTGAATCCTTGACTATATGAACCAACTGGCCATTCTCCTCTACAGAGGAAGGGAGCAACTTCTATGGGGTCTACTGCAGCGCTGAGCAATTCAATATTCCTTCTCCCCACACTGCAGCACTCTCTCTCTGCATAGCTGCTTATTTAGGGTGTCATAGAGAGAAAATTGGCCATTAGCACATCATGAGTTCCCAATTGTGAGGCCTTATAGCCAACTCTCCATGACAGCCAGGGCCATATCTAATTTGTATGTAAATATACATAACATAATATAAAAAAACCCAAGCATGATATTTATTTGCATCAATACTGTCCTTGATAGGTGAAGAGGAATCACTTATTGGCTGAATTCACCAGCCATGAATCCAAAACATGAAGGCATTCTTCTTAGTCCTGAGGGAGGAATAGGAAGTTTGGATTTTTCTTAGTAGAATCAATACTCTCTCCGTACCAAATACAGAGCACTGGACGATGACTTGCGGTCATGTTTCAAGACTCATGAAACACATTTGGTCACCCTGATATAATCACACATTATATAGGCTACATGGAGTAGAATTTAACCAGAACATTAAACAAAATATGATGATTATTCAGTCGCTGGACAGAAAATACCAAGCTCATAAATAGACAGCCTCATACTTATCCTCAGAAAGCAATGATGCCCTGCTCCAGTTAGCGTCCAGCTACAGCATAATTAGCTTTAGCTCCAGTTTATCTAATTAAGATATAACACAGTGCATTGTTTTGTGGCAAAATAGAATATTCCTGAACATACTTTATCAGGTGGTAATGGAACGAAAACTCATTAGTAATTTAGAGAAAGTAAACACTTTAGTGATCTTATACATATGTAATATTTCTTCATTTGTGTTTACTAAAAAGATGAAAGTAAATGTTATTCTTATAAAAGAACAAAGAAATTAGCTCACGGAGGGCTTAATTATCCCTTCTTCTCCAATGGGAAACAATTCTATTGGCAGCTTGCAGGACTGTTCTCTTGACAAATCAAGTTGTTGGCTGAGGCGTGAAGTGTTAGATTATGATCGACTCGGTGTGACATTGTGATTCATGGGTACTATATTACGGAGGGAAAAGGGGGATTTATGCTTCATATCCACTTTGAATTCATGGTGAAACAAGTGAGTCATTCTGTTCAACTTCAGGAGCTCCTGTTCTATAGCTTGGGACTGAACAATATTACAGGCTCAAACATATGAGGAATTATTTAATAAGATTAAATAACGCTGTGCAATAGCCTCCCTTTCCCCCCATACCTTTTAAAATCATGTGGAGAAAATGTTTCATGAACCCAACTCATAAACATGGGGGAAAAGTAGAATGGGGGGGGAAGTGAAGGGAGGAGTAGGAAGACAGTTCTTTACAACAGATATTTGTAATGCACAAGACGAGAGTATACTGGCTGCTTTAACCATTACTTCTTCAGATTGATATGTCCTAGAGATTAAGAGAACAGCTATATACATTTAGCATAAAAGGCCTAAACATATGCCTAAATGCATTCACAGGCCTTAATTTTTTGAAAGCAGCCTCGAATAACTTTATTCCATTGTGCAGCCATATTTAAATGAGGGTGCAAAATTAAGTGTGTCTGCAAATGCACTTGTTTATGAGCCTAACCAACTGACAGCACTCACAAATCAGACAGTTGGGGGTAACTGCAGACATGATTAAATACTCCATCATTTAATTATGGGCACTAAATTGCACCTGTAGTACTTGAGATTGGACTGAGGTCTGGCTAACCCTCATCATCACAGAACCCACTACACTCAAACACAAGAAACCGTCTCATACAGAATAGATGTTCCTTTGCCTTCAATGGACTTTAGATTGGGCCTTAAAAGAACATAACAATGCAGGTCAGAAGTCACATGCCAACCCAAATAGAATGTATTCCCTTGTAAAATGTAACTTGAATTAAAATGCATGTAAGACTGAAGCAAAATTTAAACCCAGCCCCAAGGTCAGTTCGGAATTCACATCTCAGCCTCATCTCTCTTATGGATCCAAACATCAGACTCTATCACAATGCAAAATTAGGGGAAACTCAGGAATCTGTTCTCCTACAGGTAAATGGTTCCCCATTTTCTGTTCAAGTAAAAGCTTCCTTCCTAGGTTTTACTCACAAGTGTGAATTCTCTGTAGCTCTTCGTTGCTGGTTTTTGCAGAAAGGGGCCAATCATTTGAAGGACTTGGAGAAAGATTTTTTGGCCTTATCTCTTTTGGCTTGTCTCCAGCTCAGAGAAGGATTTTCTTCTGTACACTTATGACTTTCAAGAGACAGTTTTTGTTTGAGACTGTTCAGAAATAGCAAGGAAGAAAAGCTTATTGTTGTTATTCATACAACACCGTGTTTGTACAGCGCTTTAAAGACATATAAAAGGAATGATCTCTGCCACAAAGCGCTTGATATGTAAATAATTATTAATGTAAATGGGAAAAGGGGGGAATTGTTTATTTGTGCTCTTGTATGACCCTCTTTCATTTAAAAAAACAGCAGGAAAAATGAGTGAGTGATTTATTTTAAGGGTGTTTGGCTTTTAAAGTGGATTGATGTTTTATTGGATGCTGTTCTGCTATTAAATAAAGAAGTATTTTCTTTTTAAACATTTATGTGTAATATATTTCTTTGAGGGCATATTCTCTAGTCACTAGGTTCAGTGCTGGTGTGGTAGGGGTTTTTGTTGAAATTATGGTTTGCCCAGGTAGCATGGTACTAGGATGCTCTATGACCTCTGACCTGAGAATGTTATGCTGTTCAGTTACTTTGCCGTCTGTGAAAATGGGGAATGATTTACCTTCATGAGAAACAGATTTACAAGTATCATACATGTCATGGTAAACTGTCTTTACATACTGCATCATACAAGGGCCACACAAACCCTAACTGAGCAGGAAAACTGCAAGCTGGCTTATTCACAACCATTAATAAAGTTAGCAGAATTGTCCCAGTGATGTTTGACATCTGCACTTCAAAAGCTATTTTATAAAGACGCCAGCACCTTTATGGTACAACTGCTGCAAAACATAATTACTTGGAAAATATGTCCAATGATGACATGCCAGAACCATGTTATAGAAAGGATCTAGGCCAGATTTACAGCTGGTATAAATCAGCTTCAATGGACAGCTGATTTTAAAGGAGCTACAGCAATTTCCCGGGACATCAGCTGAAGATCCAACCGCCTATGTCCAAATCAAGGTTATATCAGTCCCACTCCTTCTAATCTGTGGTTTCTTTAGTTTAGATGGGCATGTGACATTCAATAAGCAATGTTCTTCATTAAAGAGAAGATGAAAGTACTGGATAGAATCATGAGGTGCCAAATGGTAGCAAGAGATTCAGTTTATTTACCAATACAGCTCACTACAGTAGTTGTTAAAAAGTCAGTGGCTATCAACAATTACCATAAAGTGGCAGTGGAGACTTTGTTTTACTTCCAATTCTAGATACAGGAAATATTGTAATAGCTCAAACAGCAATGAGTGGTAAATTGGTAACTGTTGGTAAATGCTGCCTGCTGTATGAGAATGCCATTATGATAAGCTCCCTGGACTAGATTATAATATCCAAGGAACTATATTTGATCTTAAGGATTCTGCTCTGATCACTAATCCTGCTGCTAAATTTATGGCCCTAGTTCAGCAAAACAGCTAAGCGCGTGTTAATGGCTATCCCTATTCTGCAAAGCACTTATGTGCTTAAGTCCCATTAATGTTACCATAGGTGCTGACTCCGTGGGTGCTTCTGGGCTGGAGCACCCACGGGGAAAAAAATAGTGGGTGCTCAGCACCCACTGGCAGCCGCACCAATCAGCTCCTCTCCCTCCCTCTCAGTGCCTCCTGCCTGCCGTGGATCAGCTGTTCAATGGCATGCAGGAGGCTTGGGGGAAGTGGGGGGAGAAGCAGGGGCAGGAAGAGGCGGAGCAAGGGTGGGGCGCACTCAGTGGAGAGGGCGGAATGGGACGGGAAGAAGTGAGGTGAGGTGGAGTGGGGGCAGAAGAGGCAGGTGTGGGTGGGACCTGGGACGGAGCAGGGGTTCAAGCACTCCCGGGAAATTAGAAAGTTGGCGGCTATGAATGTTAATGATGAATTGGAACCTACATGACCTATCAGCTGGTTGCACTAACTGATGCCTTGCTCACATCAAGTCCTCTGAGACACTGCAGAATAACCAGCTCTATTTGATTAGTGGGTGTAGTCTTATTTATTTTTGAAGCATTTCCCCTAAATTACAGACAGTACAAGTCATCTCCTTATTTCTATTAATTATATTTAGGGCTATGATTTGTCGTGGATATTTTTAGTAAAAGTCAGGGACAGGTCATGGACAATGACCAAAAATTCACCGAAGCTGTGACCTGTCCCTGACTTTTACTAAAAAACATCACTGACAAAATGGGGAGGAGGGTCCAGCACCCACTGCATGCAGCAGCAGCGAGCTGTGGCCCCCTGCCTGTGGCTGGCAGGGAACCCTGATCGCGGGGCTAGGAGCTGGGCCGGATCCCCTATTGCCTTGTAGGGCTGGGAGCTGGGGGGGTCCCCTATTGCCCACGGCAACTAGGAACTCCAGGGTCCCTCGCCACTGGCTGGGGCTGGGATCTATGGGATCCACTGCTGCCCGTGGGGCTGGGGAATTGAAGGAGGGGGTGCGGCAGCTGGTTTTGTGTGGGAGGGTCGCCTCGATGCCAGTGGTGGAAGGGCTGCTGCGAGGTCCAGTGTCACTGAGGTTGTGGAAAGTCACGGAATCCATGACTTCTGTGACATACTCAAAGCCTTAATTCTACTATTGAGTAATCTTTGTATTTATCCTACCTCGAGACCCCAAACTAGCCCCCAAACTAGCTTCAGGCTCAGTGCATTACATAGAAAGAGACAGTCCCTGCCACAAAGAGCCTGCAACCTAAATGGACAAGATAGACATAGGGTGGGAGAAAGAAAGGATTATTACAGAGATACAGAGAAATTAAATGACTTGTCCAAGATCACACAGGAAAGTTTGTGGAAGAGCCAGGAATTGAACCCAGATCTTCTCAGCCCTATTCTAGGTCCTTAACTATAAGTTCCAAAAAGAAATATAAACAATCAAATAGTAACATAATTAATGACTCTGTCATAAATGGCATTAAGAACTCTATCATGGAATCAACTTATCAAATATAATGAAATATTAGTCCCCACAAAATTAATTTCCAGTTACTCACTTATGGGAATACATACATTTTTTAATCAAATTAGAATTGGTGAAAATATCCATCTTGACCCCTAGAAGCACCCAGAACCTATCTGAAAAGAAAGTTATTATTGTAGCTCTTATTTGGAAAGTTCCTATTTTAAGAACTGCAATTTTGACCTCCTCATCTGCGTTTTTAAGGTATGTTCTTTGCCATGGTATTTGCACTGCTAGTATTTCTGGCTCATCACAACATGTACAGTGCAGGGGTTGGCACCACCATCTTGCACGGCGGATACTTGACAAAATTACCGTACTTAGTGATGGACATTGGGGGGGTTATGTCATTCAATTTTTTGAAAAATTACCATGGGTCTCAAAAATTTTACCACGGACACTTGTGTCCATATACAGACACGTTGCTGACCACTGCTACTGTGGGTACAGTAAGCAAATTGGCCATTTACCTGGTATAGCTGCGTTTCAGAGGAGGTTTAGTTGACAGGGAGCGGGGTAGTAGTCAGGCTTTAAAACTTACTACCTGTACAAAGATTATTTTCCAGCCAAGCCTGGTCCTTTAGAAAAAGAATGGATCTCCTACCCCTTGATCTTTGACACCCCATGTTAACTAAATTGATACCAGCTTTTCTGGACATGCCCAAAGGACTGGAAAATTCCAGATTGCTGCTTGACCTTGTGTGTTAGTGAGCTGTGTTTTCAATCTGCACTGACCCAGGGTCCAGTTCTGCTACCAATGTACACACAAATCCTGGAGGTGGGCAAATAGTGAAAAGGATTTTTCATAGAATTTGTGGGAATAAAACGAATGAATTCATTTCAGCCATGCTCATGATCCTTTTGTGTTTGTTTTCTACTGCCACTGCAGAAACCATCATTTACTCGCATACTTATTCACGGAAAACACATCTGAAAGTTCCATGTGAAAGTATTCACAGAAACCAAATGCTAAATAGGCAACACGTCACCATTCGTGCTGGAAGAATTTGCACACACATGCAATCAGGGCACGCCAAGACGATATCATGTGACCAATCATAAGTAGGTAACACAGCTTGAATAGCCAATATTGAACAAGCACACAGAACTGTTCCAAATCAAACCACAGAGATAAAAAATATTTAATAATCAGCTGAGTAATTTGAAGAAATGAATAAATTCATGGGAATTGCTACCTGCTTACAGACAGCCTGCAAAGCAGAAAAGAAGCTGATTTTGTCTTAGAAACTATTCCTTGTGAAATATTTACTCTGCGTTACTCAGAGAACTCGCATTGGCTTCTAAGGAAGTTCCAGTCTTGAAGCGATGGCAGGACAGCCACTCTGTCTGTACCTACACTCCTAAACAAAGGTCTTGCTCCTGCTCTCACTGAGATCAATGGGAGTTTTGCCAAGTTTCTTTAATTTTAAGACTGGGCTCAAAGTTTGATTCTCATAGGGGAAGTCTGAACACAAGGCAATTGTGCTAGGAGAATGTCACTATATGAGCATGCTGGTCACAGGGAAATACAGCTTTGGCCCCATACACACAGAATAGATTAGTAGTTCTCAACCAGAGGTCCGGGGCCCCCTGGGGGGCCGCCTAGCAGAGCCGGAGTTAGACTTACTGGGGCCCAGGGCAGAAAGATGAAGCACCACCATCCAGGACTGAAGCCTGGGACTCTGAGCCTCCCCACCCGGGGTTGAAGCTGAAGTCTGAGCAACTTAGCTTTGTGGGGTGCCCTGTGGCGTGGGGCCCCGGGGAATTGCCCTGCTTGCTACCCCCTAACCCTGGCCCTGGCTTTTATATGCAGGAAACCAGTTGCTGTGGCACAGGTGGGCTGTGGAGTTTTTATAGCATGTTGGGGGGGCCTCAGAAAGAAAAAAGGTTGAGAACCCCTGGAACAGATAAAGCAGTGCATCAAAACATGAGTAAATAAATCATTAGCAAGTGTTATTAATTTCACACTTTTATCTTTCGCAGCCCTAAGTGCGTTAAGGAATTTTTGATAAATTTTCCAATTATGTTTGCTCAAGAGCATTGGCAAAACAATCTGGGCTATTAATGAGATGTTTGGTGCAAATTAATCATTAACTGGACACTCAGCATTCTGAAACAAAACTTGCTTTGCGGTGTGTTTTTATTAGGCATAGCCAGGCTTAGGAAATGTTAATATCCTTAACAGATTTGCATCATAATAACTTGATGGACATTTACTATGAAAGTACTAAGTTATGATGGATTGAACACAGATTCCTCTATATGAGCCAAGTTCTCTGGTCGGTTTATGCTGCCTTTGCGCTGCTCAAGAAGGAAGCCGAAATCTCTGTAATTTCCCAGTTTGGGATCTATCCAGCAAGGGGGAGTCCCCAGCAGAGGTCTGCTGGAGGAGCCTCTGCTGGCTCTTCCACATCCCCTCCCTGGCAGATTCTAGCCCAGATTATATTGGAGTTGGCAGCAGGAGTGCTCCTTTAGGACAATTACCACCTGTCAAAGTTAGAGCAGCCCCCCGGCTGCTGTGAACAGCTGGAGCCAGGGCAGAAAATCAGGGCAGTGGAACCAACTCCCAGACCCAGGACACAGTAAAGAATCTGGCCCTATTTGTATTCACCTGGAAAGAGCTTTTTTTCTTTGTCTTTTTTTGTCAATCAAAGAAGCTGTAGCTAGAAAGTAAAAATAACAGTAACAAACTGCATAGTGCTATTATTATAATAAGTGAGTGATTACTGTTAATGCATGCTGTATAGATGATTTTACACTCAAAGACACATACAGGCTATCCAACAACCGCATATATATATATACCCTTTTAGCAGATAGACTATATATGTAATGTACCTGTTGTTATTTTCCATATTGAATGTACCACTGTATGTCAGTGACTCCTAGTGGGAACAGATCTTGCATAACAGAATTATAGTTTATCTAAAAATAACAACTGCACAGAAATTATGAAAACAAAATCAGCCTTAATATCCATTAAGATTCATTCCATTGTTTTAACCTTGTAGTCACACAACACACAATGTTTTTCCCCAGCTATTTGCCTACTTCCTTTTTAAAGATATTTATACTAGAAATTAATATCATTGCCCGTTCTTTATAAAGCATAACTATTCTCTGCTCAGAGACATTCTACTTCCATTCCTTCAGGAACTGAGCCTTTCTTAGCTTTAGTTCACGACTCTTGTTCTTGCATTTGACATGAGTTCAAATGGGATCATAGCATTTATCCTCTCACTTCTCCTCAGAATTGTATATACACCTCAGTAGGGTCACCTCTTTCTCTCTCATTTCTAAAGAGTTTAGAGATGCGGATTTTTTTTTTTAGCCTTTCTGTAAAAACCAAGTCCCTTGGTTCTTGCAACATTATGGTTGCCATCTGTTTTATTTTATGCATTTCCCTGATATTCTACCTGTAATAAGTTGACCTGACCTAATAATGTTTCACATGTGGCCTGATAAGTCCCTTGTATTCTGCCAATAGTCCTACTACTTAGTAAATATAGTTATTATACACACTGACATAGTTACATTTGTTCCTTTTTAAAATTGGTTGGTTTTTGACACATTTTAGTCTTTAATGTTCTCCAGGTCATAGGGTCTGCATATGGATTTATTCACCTGGCCACTAGGTGGAGGCACTGAGCAACCAGCTGAGCTCCAGTGACCAGCAAGCTAAAGGCTGAGAATTGACATCACCCAAGGATCATTAAGGAACGCAGCAGGGCCCATTGGTCCTAAGGGTGTGTGTGTGTGTGGGGGGGTGGTGGTGGGACAACAAGTCCCTTTGCAGGGAGAAGCAAGGAGATTTTATTGTGCTTGGGGATCAAATTCAGAAGTGATATGTCAGGGTATGCAAAAGTTGGACATCTTTACACTCATTCAAATTCCGTCATCTACTTACAGAAGCTCTATCTGTGTATCAGGGAGTCTAAATGAGTGCTGAAAACCTGGAAGACAAAGTAAGTTACAATAGGACAGTGACTACTTTAACTTCCTGTTTATTTTGGTTCCTCAAGCTGAATATTATGTACAAAGGGACAGATCCTCAATTGGTGTAAATAGGCACAGGTCAACAGGGTCGGCACAACCCATTAGGCGACCTAGGCGGTTGCCTAGGGCACTAACATTTGGGGGGCGGCGACCATGGCGGCTGGATCTTCGGCCGCCCCGGTCATCGGCAGTATTTCGGGAACGGGACCTTCCGCCGCCTCTGTCGGGCGCGGCATTTCGGGGACGGGACCTTCTGCTGCGTAGGGCGGCGAAAAAGCTGGCGGCACTCCTGCAGGTCAACTTGTTTCAATGCAGCTATGACCATTTATGCCTACTGAGGAATTAACCCAATATCTTTATAAATAGGGCACATTTCAGCATGGGTGAAATTTATCAGAGGGCTAGGACATCCTTTGTGTCATAACTCAGTATAATAATTCTGGGTCAAATTCTACCTTCAGTGACATATAAGAAAGTGCACTGATTACCTCTATAGCGGGTTCTCTTAAAATGTCAGCATTTGCCACACAGTTGTATCTCAGATGACACAGTTTCTCTCTACACTTTGAAAATAAATTATAAAATATAATTGTGTGATGATATCTGTTGCCAGCTGTTGACTATTTACTGGCAGCTACTGTATCTGTGAGTCTAATATCTTTAGGGATTAAATTTTACAAGGAGTTTCAACTCTCTCCTCCAATATTGCAGGTGCAGTTAATTTCAGGCACAAGTGCTTGTATTTAGATGTTTGCACCCACACGAGTTAATTAGTCAGACAATTGCTACAGGTTCAAATACTAAGATTTTGGCCAATAATTAATTTCACTTGCAGGTGATTTAAAGGAAAAATATATGGCCCTAGATTGGGCAGAAAATTGCCATACGAGCTGTAAACTCCAAAACTACAGTACAACACCTATACATTCACTAGAATACCGTAGGTCAATAGGTCTATGCTAGGAGTTAATGGTTGAAGGCAAGGAAGAAATGAGGATACTAATATGGTAGCTTTTGTAATTAAAAAAAGGGACCATTTATGAACAAGGTAAAGAAAATGTGATACCTTTATTGGATCAACATATTGTGTGAATTTTATTATAAAACTTTTGCACCAAAATCCAATTCTCTTTACATGCTGGAAGATTTTACAGGGCTTTGTTGACTTATTAACTATGAATTGCATAACTACAAGAGAAAGAAAGATTTCCATTCCATGACAGGATGGCTATGTTCCTTTATGGAGGTGTATTTAGCACTTTATAAACATTTTCTTTGCATTTAGGCCCAGAACACTTGGTTGGTATTTTGTCCAAATGTGAGAAAAAATTATGGATATCTTATAGTCTCATTTCAAAGATCCATGTTTACCATGGAAAAAAAAAGAAAATATTTGCCCTGGACAAATTGCTGAATGCTCAAAATGAAACCACCACAAACCCCAAATCTGTGAAAAATTTTAATTTTTCATATGAAAAATCTGTAACAAAGTTAAATTGTGACTTTCATGCTACACTCTAGTTTAGGCTTTCCTCCTAACAATTAAATAAAAGGTGGTAAGGGTTGTTTTACTGAGAAGAGTGGTGGATATTCTTGGACTAGCTAGCTATACAGTACTTCTTCCTGTCCTTCAGCACAAGGAACATGCTCCAACAATCCAGCCATCATAGTGGCCCGAGGGGCGAGTGGGGGGAGGCATTACTACCAAAACAAGTTAGAACAGTCCAAGGTCATAAAGCTGGTCATGAAGGTGGTGTCCTGCCTGCTCCACCCCTCTTTTGAAGAGTCCTGGGCTAAGCACAACTCAGCCAACCCAATTAGCAGGGCCGCAATCTTTGTTAGTTACTTCACTATCCAGGGAGTTTGATGTAGGTGCTGACATATTCCAGCTCTGGGTAGAGTTTTTTTTCCCCCCTAAGGGAGCTGTTATCTCTCTCCATACTGTATTAATGACACCCTGAAATGTGTCAACAGGTTGGTGCTATAGAGTTTTAATTTCCTAGACTTACCATAAATGTGGAAAAAACACCACAAAGGTATAAGAGTGATGACAATACAGTACAACCGTGTGGTCTCTTAGGAGAATAATGGCCATGAGGAGTAGAACACAGAGCATCTCTGATGATAGTTCATTAAGAACTGAGTTTGTCTTGCAGTGTGTTCTGTAAGCTCTTTGGGGCAGTAGTGCCCAGAACACTGGGCCCTAATCTTGATTGAGGTTTCTGGGCAGTAGTTTAATGAAATAATAATAATCTTCAGTGCAGTCAAAAGTTTTCTGTAAGAAATCTGAGTCTGCTTCATTAATATAATCTTCTTGGTTTAGTATGACAGTATCCGCTCTTGTCAGCTGGCTTGATAAAGATGTTATTGGATTTTCGTGACTGCTTAGCTTTCCTTTCTAATGGAGAGTGATGGTAATGAATGTTATATGCGATTCTCAGTGGGTTGTAGACTCCAGGCCCGTTAGGAACAATATTCTGCATTTTGCATTTGCTCAGGAAACGCTTCTCTGATTTTTCCATGTTGCAGAACTGCCATTTGAGACAGCAGATTGCGGTGTCATCCACACTGTTCACAAATTGTTTGTAGCCATATTGGTCCTCACCATGAGCATATGTGTGCATTTTTCAAACGTCACTGAAACTTGCTGCCTTAAGGATAATATTAAACACCTTGTACCATATGGAACCATATGAATGAGAGTCCTTATAGATTTTAGCTAGGTGCTGCATGATTTGCTAGGATGGGCTATGTTCTGAGCATCTTTAGTGACTGAAGATAATAGCCATTCATGTGGTTAAAAACAATCTCTCTCTCCACAAACCCAGCTTAATTAGGTTTGTTGCAATTTTCTATGATAATTTAGTTCTGCCTTTGCCTTTTGGCTGGCAGATCATCCCTGGAAACCTCTTATAGAATTTCCTGTTGACTGCAATGATACTCAGTTAGGACAAAACTGATCACTGCTGCCTTCCCTGCTGTTGAATTCAATCAACAAGCCATACATAACTCTCTACAAGTAGCAAACACCAGTGAGGTCAGAATCTGAAAACTGGCTGTTTGACACAAAGAACAAAATGATAATATAACTGGCTGTGCCAGTACTTGCATCAGAGTGTAACAGATGAATGCATCAGTCCATTGAGTAACCTTGCCAACTTTTTTTTTAATTAGTTTTCTCCTTGTAAATCAAGGAAACCATTCACTCCAATACCAATATACAACCACCAGTGCAAAGGGGGAAATACTAGGAAAATGACAATACTGTAACTTGCACAATCTTTTTTGTTACAGAAGAGAAGACTCCTCTGTCCCCTTCTCAGTTATACTTCCCCAAGCTTTGTGATGGTCATCCCTCTATAGGAGATGAATGGAAAGCAGTTTCTTCTGGTGCTCTCAACTGTCATCCTGAAATGGCCAGAGCTGAAAACAAGGCCACTGCCATGCTCTAGCCTTCCACTTCATGATGGCACCAGAAAGGAGGAACAAGCACAAGTCTCAGACTCATCTACACATGGATGCCCTTTGTGCCACAATTAACGGAGCTGTGAGAAACATAGTGGTTTCCCTTCACATGAGTTCATGCCAACGTCTTCTTTGATTTTAATGCATGTGAGATTCAGATCTCTCCCCACATTTCACTTTGAGTTTCCAGGTTCCAAGACAAAAACATTGAGCGAAACTCAATTGAAACCAGCACTTTTTGCCTGTTTGCACTGCAAAACGATACATTGTTCCAGGAGTATTCAAACCTGGGTCCAAGAGTTTTGCTCAAGAGTTTTGCCAACCCGGCCTTAGTTTAGAATCTGTAATAAAAAATACACACCCATCCCTGACACATCTTGCATAATTTCAACTTTTGCTGTGATCATTTTACACAGCCCTGGCTGATTAAATGCTGGACCAGCCTCAAGTTAAACCAGCTTAATAACTGTATTGCCATGAGGCAAATGTTAGCTTAACTCATTGAATACTCTTGGTCTTCTGTAGCCCCCTAAAGAAAAACAAAACTGGGTCTCATTCCCAGGTAATACCATAACAGCAGAGTTCTTTGGGACAGAGGAAATGTTTTTACCTTTATTCTTGTGTGTGCATCTTTTCAATGCCATAAAGAAAGACTAAAGGAATCCAATGGTCTTTTAAAAAACTCAAATTAGCATCAGGCTTGGTTTATATTTTAGAATTTGAGACAAATATTGAGATGCATCATAGAACAGGGAGAGAGATCAATAGACCAAATGAATAAAAATAGCTAAATGAAACCTAGAAGCCAGGAAATAGCTAACAATAAAATGGAAAACACGGTTATTGAAACTGTGGTTGTAATTTTCACTTTATCATCTGAAATGTCCTTAAAATAAATAATCTCACAAGGAAGGGAGAGCAGCATGCTAATCATTGTTTCATGCAGTCTGCATGGATAGCGTATAATGTTTTAATAAGCAATTTTACAATTGCCAGGACTAGAGACTTTTCCTCATTTAAATGGTACCTGATGAATAGGAGTATTGTAGGGATTATGTCCCTTAATGACAAAGCTAATCTCCTGTAATAATAGCTGCTGCTGCTGATCACTGCTTGAGTTACGCAAGGTAAAAATGGTTTTGTGTGTGTGTCTGACTTCAAAGGATTTTCATTGTCAGAAAGAGAAAGGAACAGAAAGGGGACATAAGGGCCGGAACCCTAGATTGAAGAAGGGGATTAACTGTGATTATTTCAATGTTTTGTACAATGTAAACTCATTAGAAAAACATAAGAATTTACTCTTTTAAATATACTTGATTCAAGAAGCTTTGCTATCATTAAGGAAAGGGAAAATGTTCAAATGCTTTGTAATGTGCAGCTGGACAAATGCAGAGCTTTCCATGATTGCATCCCACAAAAATAAAATAAAAATATCATAAATCTAGACCACAAGTTGAGGTTGCTGAATTGCCATTATAAAGAGCCTATAATACCCGCAGGAGTTATTTTTCCTTTGAAGAAATGTTGTTTTCCACTCACAGCCAGCCACATTATGCAAAGGACAACACATTATGCAAAGAGGTATGATTCATACTTCTCTCCCCAGTTTGACCCTCCTCCTTGCCTGGGTTTACCTGTTTCTATTCTATCCTCTCGTGGCAGGGCGAAGACTTCCCCCAATCAGCCTAGCTTTTTCCAGCCACAGCCCTCTCTGGGGCTGCTTTAACCCCTTCAGGGCCGGAGCGGGGTGACCACCCCACTACACACCCTCCCCCTTAAAATCTCCCATTGGGATGGGGGTTCTACCTGCCCAGTTTCTCCCTTAACTGGGCCCACAGGACATCCCTTTCCTGCCGCAGGTTCTCCAGCGTGAGAAGCAACCGGCCTCTCTCCTGAAGGGTTTGGGTGCCGACTGTAGCCTGCTCAGCTCCGACGTGGGTTTCCCTCCCGGTCTGGGTCTCCACCATGGCCTGTCTTGCCCTCGTGTGGATTCCCCTTTTGATCTGGGGCCCCTCTGCCCACAGGCAAAACAGTTTTTAGTCCCTGGCACCGGCCTCCAGCCCTTGGTGCCTGGTCTCCCATATGATCCGGGTGTCCACCCCCGCAGCAGCCGGAACAACCCCCTCTGCTGCTCGTCAAGTTGGGCCACCCAGGCCTTCCAATACCAGTCCATCTTTGGTCTCTCCACCTTCAGTTCCTCCCCTCTCGGATCCGGGCAATAGTCCCACCATTCTTGTCCTGCTCCTTGTATCAGGGGCAGACCGGTCCCTGCATGCTCCACCACTTCTGGTGGGGTGAAGACTCACCGGCACAGTCCCTCCTGCTGGTCATCCTGGGAATTAGCTCTTCCAGCCCAGAGTGTCCTCTGAAGGCCAGTATATCATCTGCTGCTGGCCCCCGTGTCCCTCCTGGACCCCGGTGCCCCTCTATGTCAGGGTTCTGCCCCCAGCAGTAACCCACAATCTGGGTTTCCCTACCCAGGGGAACCCCCAACCCTCTATCCCCACCTTCCCTCAGTGGCTACTGTCAGTCATCTAGCCCCCGCTCCCTGGGGTCGGCTGCAATCTGTAAACCACTCATCATCAGCAAGGGGGTTAGGACCTGCTGCCATTGCCTATCTCTGGGCTGCCCCTCTGCAGCCTCAGTACCGTTTTTGGCCTTTTAGCAAGGCCTGCAGCCTAGGGTTTTACCAGGCTGGAGCTCCCCAGCTCCCTCTGCCCTTCCCCAGCACTGCTCCACCTCGGGTACTCTTCTCAGCTCCCAGGCAGCCCGGTCCTTCTCTCTCAAGAAACTAGAGAGAGTGTGTCAGCCTCTGGCCCTCTGTGGCCTAATTGGGGCGTGGATCCAGCTGCAGCTGCTTCCCCCAATCAGCCTAGCTTTTTCTAGCCAGAGCCCTCTCCAGGGCTACTTTAACCCCTTCAGGGCCGGAGCGGGGTGACCACCCCGCTACATCTCTACAATTTCTTATACCCCTTGTGTAAATGGACACCTTAAATTTTATACTGAATTTATATATGCATTTCAAAAGCAGCCAAGACCACTGGCCTTTAAAATGTGGAGCTAAGACTCCAAGTATAGGATACAACAGAAAATTTCAGAGGAGGCAGGTAGAAATAATGTCAGTTCTGTAACATTTCAATTAACTCAGCTTCAGAAGTCATCATTTCAGAAGTTCAAGAACATACAGTAAAATTAACTGCAGATTCATGATCAGCTGAGATAGGTCTGGTGTTGAGATTGATGATGTGTCCCACAATCAATTCCTCCACAGTTGAGAGGAACAGGTCTGCGTGTCTGTGCTATTTAAAGCACTGGTAGAAGAGTGCCTGAGGAACTCTCTGTCATGGGAAGCTGCATGAAATCAGCTAGTATGTAGTTGGAGAGTCATTTGTTTTATCTGAGAATCACACCAGTTACAGAAAGAGATTATCTCAGGGAAAAAATTAAGAACATTGTTTATTTTTCTGGTAGATTTCACTGTTGGCTTTAAATGAGTACTCCTCAGGGTCCTTTGGCTTGCAAACTGAGGGAGCTTGGAAGGAAGTGGGAAAAGAGAAAGCACTTACTAAGTGGGTTTCTATAAACCCTCAAAGCTGTGAGCCTTAAAATGGCTCAAAAGAAAATCTTTTGTGACGATATAATCCAAATCAAGATGATAATGCATACCCTGGGGACAAGGGAGAACACGCAGCTCCCACCATCACCAGTAGCTATTATTGCCATAGGGAGTCAAAACAACTTACACAGTCATATGTCTCCAGCCTTGAGAGAGAAAGTTTAGTCTTAGCAGGAAACTTTCAAAATAAACATGGATTAGAACGAAAATTATTGCGTGGAAATGACTTCATCTAAATACTCCACTGTTTTAGAGTTCTCACCAAGAAAGGCATTTATTTGATGGCAGTGCATTTTGCCATGTTATTACCATGGCATTGAAATCAATGAGGTCTCACCACAAGGGGGTCTCAATAAGTATCGGGCAAAGGGTCAGGTAACTGGAATATTTATACAGGTATAGATATATATTCCAGTTATCTGACCCCCTTAAATAATACATGCTGAGTCATCTAACATCCTAGAAAAACTGGGTCTGATTCTCCATTCCATTCTGTAGCAAATTATATGCCCATAGATTGCAGAATGTATGGAGGCCTGTGTAAATGTAATGAAGCAGATGATAGAAGAAGTTAATTAAATAAAAAAAATAGAAGTATAGACAAACACACCCATATTTGGGCATCGGGGAGACTGTCTGGGACAAACAAACTAAATGTTGAGCCTAAAATGATCAGCTGTGAAACAGTTAGCAACATTGATTTTTAACTTATTGAATCTAGGTTTCACAGTTAACACTTTATTGAGATGAATGGGTAAATTCACTCCCCTTAGAGCTATTGGGTCCCATTCTGCACTCTGTTACAGCAGTATAACACTGATGAAACTGTGATGAAACCCATAAACTTACTTTTTTGAAAAAAAAAAAGTGAAAGCTTAGATTGAAAAGCGCAAGTCTGCAGTAGAGAGTGAAGCAAAATGCAATCATAAAGCATATGGGGTCCTGTTTATATACAGCAAAATTGTTATAGAACAAAAAGACCACTAAGTAACCCCTGTGTGATGCTGAGCTCCTAACATGGCCCTGAAAGAATGCAGGGAGGCAAGGAGAGATCTGGGTTGGATATGGTCAGATGCTCTTACAACTCAACTGGTCCTTTCTTCCCTTTCCCTCTCCCTCCACCTAAATATAAGTCTGTGCTTGAGGCAAAGGCTCTCCAGAAGCAAGGCTGGAGTCTACTGCTGTGAAAGGGTTTTGTTCCCACTCCACAGCCTTCTCCTAGGCGTTCCTCAACACCGAGCCCACCCTCTAAAGACAGGCACTAGGAAGCTACGCCTTGTACTGACAAATTACATCAGTTAAAAGAAAAATCACAGCAAGGATTCTCTCCAAGATTTTTTTTAAATGAGAAGCAAAATTAAAAATCTCACACATACTTACCATAAAGTGATTACACTTCAGAATGAGGCAGTATAACCAGCACAGCACTTTTTTTGGGTGGTTTATGGGAATTCTCTACACTCGGAAGTTCTTTAAAGTTAAATTGCACTTCAAAGTTTCATTTACACACTGTAAAAATGATATAGTTAAGTTTTCAACAGGGAATGAATTATTCATTAAAGAAGATAATGGTGCTAAACTCGACCAAGGAGCTATAACATTAGCATAAAGAATGGCTTATGTCATATTAATTTTAAAAACAGAAAACATACAACACAACAGATCTTGAAGCACAGATTTGTTTTTTGGTTACATTAAACAAAAAGCAATGATTCTTACAGCAACCTTTCCATAGCATTTTAATCGTACTGCTAGGTATTTTACAAGCCATTTGATCTTAATTATTAATTGCATTGGGGTAGGCTGGGTTGAACATGTTTCTATCCTAATTTTATTATCTCTGCTATTTGATTTTATGCAAAGATCCAAACACAAAAGTGCTTAAAGGGGGAAAAACTTGATGACACATTTTTTTCTGCTTGTTGGTGATATGAAAAATTAATACGTAGGAGAGTAATCTCACCTTTAATTTTCTTTAAAAAAAAAAAGGTAAGTGTGAAAAGTATCTACAGGGTATTTTGAATTATGAAAAGGACCATCTTTGGAAAAAAAAGAGGAAAAGAGATTTTCCAGAAAAAGCAGTTTAGCTGTAGTACACAGTATACATATAAAATTCAGAGAGCAGTAAATCTGAAGAGCTAAATTAATAAATGTAAAACAATCACTCAAATTCCAAAGGCAATTTATTCTAGTTGCTAAAGTAAGAGGCTGGGAGTCATGAATCCTGGATTAGTTTCCCTCCTCAACCCACCACGCAATAATTCACTAAACTGCTTTTGCCTCACAGTCCCTCCCTGTAACATGGGTATAATGTAACTTTCCAGCAGTAGCTTATGGTACTTTTCTGCATCTTATTTAAATAATGTTTTGAAATCCTTGGATGAAAACAACAATAGATCAAATAAATGTCTGAACTGTTTGTTTTTTCTAAAACTATACTTCCCCATCATCATACAAAACTAGAAATTTACCAGTTTGTTAGTTCAGTTTAAGTAATTGCCCTTACATTCATTTTAGATTATTTTTAACTGTTGTTCGATCTTTGAGGTCCTCCACTTATTGCTTCTAAGTTGAATTTGATTTAATTGTTAGCTTACGGACATATTTTTCATTTTGTCAGTGAAATCATTGCAGAAATATAGGTCTGATTATTTGTGCCATTCAGAGAGTTCATACTGCTCATTTCTGAGAGCAAAGGTGGTTCAGATCTGGATCTCAGCTCATCCAAAGCCCCAAAAGCCCAGTGGAGGGGAATGGAAAAATGGTTTGGGTTGTTCCCCATCTGTAATTACAACATTTACTTCTTTTGTTCTCATGAGGTTGTTTTTTTGAGCAGTTGGTATTGGATGACAAATCTCATCATCCTCCCATTGCATACAGCTGGAAACTCTAGGATCACGGTAGGGGCCATATCTCCTATGTTTACTGTGGAGGACTCAGCATAATTTGTGGGGGGGCTATTATGGTAATAATAATGATAAGGATAATAAAGACCCTATATATTGTGTGATTCAACAGTGCTGGAACTTACTTCATAATCCATTCTTTGCCTCAGAACCGTTCTCCAAAATCTACCCTTTCATTTCATATATCTGTATCTATCTCCAGCTCCCATGGCTGTGACGAGAACTCAAAAACATGAATTGCAGTAAACCAGTGCAGTGTTGGCTTCCTGAGTCCGCAGAATGCCCAAAACAATAGCTCTGGGAAGTAACTCACTTGCACCAAAAGGTTGTTAATTCTGAAATTTAAAAATAACATTGCGACTATAAACACCAGTAACAATTCAGTGCTGATCATTGTAGCAGAAACATCCAGCTCCTGTCCTTATTCCCCTCAAATTGCTTCCCATCCCTCTTCAGGCACAGAAAGCCCAAGCTACCCTCTGCCCAGATCCCAAAAACTCTCTCTGCCCCTGACAACTTCTATGATACAATAATTCCGTGTCAATACAAATATCTGCCCTGCATTGAAACTGGAAACCCAGGCGCTTAAAACAGATTGTATTTAACGACACATGAAATATCTCAGGGACTAATGCACTGATTGCACCATGCATTTTCTTATTAAATTCATTAAAAAAAGCTCCATAAGTTAACATGAATGACTGTGGGTTTTCAGTCTGCTGCATCAGAGAGTGGCAGAATGTAGGTCTAGCTTCTTGGGGAGTATGCAGGCCTTCATTATAATAAATAATAAATGTTCATCCAGTTCTATTGATAACTGCATATGTTTTTTCACTCAACCTTCAATTACTCTGCTACCTCTCTAAAGTAATTACCCTTTGAGGATGTCTTTAATCACTGTAATATATTTCAGAAGTACTAAGGGCCCGATTCAAAACCCAATCTATTCTATGAAAGATTCCCATTGACTTTAATGAGCTTTGGATCGGCCTTTAAGTGTGTGAACATGGAATTGTGTTAGGACTTAAAATACTGTCTTAGGCTATTCAGAGAGCACATCAAGAAGCAAGTAACATATATCATGTTTGGGGAATGTAATGTTTCTTTTATTGAATCCTGGTCTAGCTGATCATGCCAAAAGTTCAATATTTCAAAAGAAAATAGTACTAAAAATATAAATTAGTCTGAAATCAGCCATCTAGCAACAGAGTAATACAGATTCTATTTGCAATAATGAAGAGATACTAATAACGGATAGAATATTGTCACAGGATAATGCCTTCTTGTTGCTAGATATATGGCAAGGAAAAGCAGGGATGTTTATTTTCAAAGTGGGAGGCACTGATATTGTGATAATTTTCTGTCTTATTAACTTCCGTTCTATTATGTAAAATTACTGATGTTTGGAAATAATCCTTGTATCTGATGGATACCGGAGCAACAGGGTGACCGTTGCTCACTCTGCTATTATGGAATGACTGTATAGAATCGTGATTTGAATTCACCTCAGTTTAAATGACTGTCACACACTCAGTGGTGCAGGATCAGGAATAAGTGGTCTGACCTGTTGCAAAGCAGATATATAGGCCCTGATTTTCAAAAGGGCCTCAGCCTTTGGTTTTTGGTCTACTTTTTTCAGATAACCATAGAGACAAATATGTGTGGGTGCATTTTATTGTCACTTAGACAGTAAGTTACTTTTCTGTCTCTGCAAATCAGGTAAACAGATATCAAATTTGCCTACAAAATTACAACCAGTAGGATATTAATTTTGCAGACAAATGAAGCAGAAATTATGGTCACAAGAATAGCTCATATACCAATCTTGTGCAGTAATGGGTAATGCTGAAAAGATGTGTAGGTTGAGATTCAGATTAGCACTCAAACTTTTGGATACTTATCTGAACTTAGTCTGGATACGCCAAATATCTCTGGCCTGAAAACATGGTGAAGGTAGGCTGTCTTGTGGAAATTCCTGATTCTAACTAGACCAGAAACCACAAGGGAACATAATACTGCGCAATGAAACCAAAAGAGGAAAGAGAAAGAATGGAGAAAGAATGCATAAGAGAATATAGATAGGATTGCCAGGCATCCAGTTTTCGACCAGAACTTCTGGTTGAAAAGGGATCCTGACAGCACTGATCAGCACCGCTGACTGGACCATTAAATATCCAGTTGGCAATGTAGCAGGCGTAAGGCAAGGCTCCCTGCTTGCCCTGGGTCTGCACGGCTTCTGGAAGCAGCCGGCATTTCCCTCAGGCTCCTAGGCAGAGGTGTAGCCACAGGGGCTCTGCACGCTGCCCCTTCCCTGTGCGCTGACTCCGCAGTTCCCATTAGCTGAGAACCACGGCCAGTGGCAGCTGCAGGGGTGGCACCTGCGAACAAGGGGAATGCGCAGAACCGCCTGGCCACACCTCTGCCTAGGAGCCAGAGGGAAAGGCCAACTGCTTCTGGGAGCCGCCTGAGGGTAAGGCCACCTGGAGCCTGCACCCTGAATCCCCACCCACACCCCAACCCCCTGCCCCAGCCCTGAGCCCCCTTCTGCATCCAAACTCCCTCCCAGAGCCTGCACCCCCTCCCACACTCCAAAACGCTCAGTCCCAGCCTGGAGCCCACACCCCCCAACCCTCACCTCCAGCCCCACCCCAGAGCCCACACCCCCAACCAGAGCCCTCATCCCCTCTGCACCCCAGCCTGCAGCCCAGCACCTTCCCCCACACCTGACCCCCTCATTTCTGGCCCCACCCCTGAGCCCATACCCCCAGCCCAGAGCCCCTACCCACTCCCACACCCTATTCCCCTGCCCCATCCCGGATCCCCCTTCCACATTTCAAATCCCTCATTTCTGGTCCCATCCTGGAGCCCGCACCCTCAGCCAGAGCCCTTACCCCCTCCAACACTCCAACTCCCTGCCCAGGCCGTTGAAAATGAGAGCGTGAGCGAGAGTGGGGGAGAGGGAGCAACAGAAGGAGGGGGAATGGAGTGAGCAGGGGCGGAGCCTCGGAGAAGGGGTGGGGCCTGGGGAAGGAGCAGGGCAAGAGGCAGGGCAAGGGTGTTCGGTTTTCTGCATTCAGAAAGTTGGCAACCCTAAATATAGATGATACATGCACACACACTCACACTCCTTCATCTGCTCCTCCCCTGACATTCTCTATCTTCCAATTTCATTTTCAGCTCACAGCAGCCAATTATCAGTTTAGCAGGTGGAGGGGATGTAGAGACGAAGGAGGTAGGCCACTTTAATTAACACACAGACAGCAGAGGTTTATTTTGGTACTCCTTTCTCTTATGAAGAGACAATGCTCCTGCTATCAGACACTATTAAAAATGCATTTATTTCATATTCTCTCATAATGTTCTCCATAAGGAAAGGAATGAACCACAGTGCATATTTTGTGAACGATTTATCAAGAGGTATTACAGATTGATTATCTGATTCACAGGTCTCCATAGAAGGGATGCATCCCTTGTGTTAAAGGGAACTCACAATGGATAAAATATTCTTCATTTAAATAAAAAAAAGAGAATGTTTAACCACAGAGAGCAGCAGCTGGCTTAGCCTGTCTCCCTGCCCTTGGAAATCCAAATCTCAGGACTATGGGCACCAGGCCCTTCTCTCCCCAGACCATGTGGGACAGTAGGTTCCTATATCAACTTCTCTGGGAGTCGCTTATAAAAGGTCCCAACAACTCTGGACCAGCAGTGTCTGAGCAGCCGTGGCTGCAACTTTACAAAAGGAGACCCTTGAGATCTTGTGACATCACCACAGAAATTCTCCATAACAGCCTTTATGCAAATAAGCCTTGTGAAGAGGAGGTGATGACTTTTGGTGGGAGGATGAGGATGTAGTGATTGAGTTAGTGAAAATTTGGGGTGTGACAGATCCCTCAGAAACTGCTTCTGCCTGGGGATCTCACACTTTAGGAGTTCCTAGAACTGCTAGCAGCTAAATGCTCTCTCTCTCTCTCTCTCTCTCTCACACACACACACACATGTCTTGCTGGTTTTCTGAAACTTTCCTTTAATACTATGGAGCCAATGGCACAAACGAGCAATGACTGTTTGGCACTGTCTATGTGCACTCACGCACTCTTTTTTGATCTATACACCACGCAGGAATTTTGCATTTCATAGAACATTTAAAGTTTGCTGCAGTGATTCCTCATGGTCAAGAATCAAAATATACAATACACTATGTTACCAACTACTCTGGTTGTAGCAATGGAAAGTGACGTGTAGTTAACTGGTATAAAATGGCACCTGCATTCACCCCCAGAGGTCTCATCACTTCTCTCCTAAATACAAACTAGTTTCTACAGTGTTTGCAAATCACTGTGAGCTCCCAAGATGCACAGTACTAAATTCAGCAAATGCAACTTTCCTTCCCTGGCCATGGATTTACTATGCTACTATAAGACAAGCCAAGCTGATAGACACAGCCATTGTGCTGTTTGTTGTACAAGATAAAGTTAAAGAAGAAACTGTATTTCTGCAGCTGTTTGATAAACTCTTTCTCTATAGATGTGGCCAGGAGCTGATTATGCTGCTATACCGCATCACACCAGCTATGTTCATAGCAACACTGGACACCCTGAATTCAAAGGAAAGGGAAGAGACATATTCAAAGGAAAGGAAAGAGACATCCATCTATGTTTTGGAAGTGACAGGGATATGCCAATATTTGAATGTGTGTGTGTGTGTGTGTGTGTGTGTGTGTGTGTGTGTGTGTGTGTGTGTGAGAGAGAGAGAGAGGCATGTGTGTGTGTAAGACACATCCACAAATCAAAGGTGGTTTCAGGAGGCTCAGACCCAAACTCCTAAGATTCGCAGAGATTGAGAGTTGTTGGTCACAAGCACCAAACTCACAAGGTGAGAGGGAACAACCTCTTACAGCTCACCTCGGTGATGGTGCACTCGTTGAAGTGAAGCCCTGCTTCTGTGCAACTCCTCAGCTCCACAGGAGACAAGTTCCTCCTGTGAATCTGGGGCACTGTACAGAAGTGAGGCTCGCCTCCTGTGGGACACGAGAAATCAGCAGGTAAAGGGGGGAATGGCTTCCAAATATCCTTCACTCCCATGTTACTGAAGGCTTGTAAAGACATGTTACTGAAGGCTTGTAAAGATAAGGCAGTTCCCAGACATATCACGAATATTTTACTATTAGTGGAAAGTACTCACTTGAAACCCTTCATCTTTCCTTTTTCTTCTTTCTTCGTTTTATATATTTTAGATTTTCAAAGCAGGAGGGGTTAGTGAGAAATGGATAATGACAGAGAAAATGAACAGATATTCTGATTGGGGCCTTTGGGCACTAGCACAACAGAAATAATAAATAGCAGTAACAACACACAGATTTTTACTGCAATCGTTTACAAGGAAGATATATTACATGTGACCTATATTACTGATTAAAAACCGTATGTTTTCATTTAGTTGTATAGCTTCAGAAAGGCAAAACATATTCCATTACATTCCTCAATCTTCTCATTCATCTGAAATTAATATATTTTAATAGACTCACAACATGTCCACAATTAAGTCCCCGTTAAGGACCCACTTCTGCCATACTGCCTACAGCCAATTGCGTTAGCTTGCCTATAAACTGCACAGAAATGATCTATGGTTGTTTCTGTTCCTTTTCTCTTAATCGCTACATTTTTCTGAGCTTGGGCCCAGCCCGGCAATGTATAATGCATGGGTGAAATGCTGTCCCCGCATGAAGTCCCACAGAAGTCAGTGAGGATCTGTGTGGGTGGAGCAATCATCGGCTGATTGTACATTGAAGGATCGGGGTATTAGATTGCGAGCTCCTTGGAACAAAGACTGACATTCTGGAATGATTGGAAAGTTCCTGGGACATATTGGGTGCTACCATTAAATAAATAATTTCTTGAGTCTCACGACCCAACAGAGATTTTTCATAGTTTTCCATTGTTAATTATCTGTTCAGTCACCAGCCTTCCCATTAGTACATTTTTATAGATACTTTGACTCTATCCCCAAAAGCGTGCTGTGTCTTTAGGTATAATTTTAACCTTAAAGCTCATGTTTAATCTCTCAATAGCTTTTTCCAGCAAAATGTGATCCACTTGGAATTCCACAACATACGTGGTTGTTGCCCCTATTCCAGAACACTATTCTAATCCTTGTCAGTTTTTTGAATACCTGCCTATCTTTGCTCAAAATGTTGTTGTGGGATGCACAGCTGAGGTATTGACTTTTTCAAATCTCTTATCACTCCCTGCCATAGACAATTTACCTTGAATCACCCTTTGCAAATTTCAGAACATTTTTCTAAAAGAAACTGCATATTAAGAGATATGTAAATCACACTTGATTAAAGAGCATTTATAGGAAAGAAATCTTTCATTATCTAATATTTTATGACTACCTTCGTAACTAAACTAAAATCACCCCGAAATAAAATGTTCTTGCTGATGACAATGCTCTTGTTAATGTTAGAATTATAAACTTTGGGAAAATGTAGGGCTAAAAGGGTCAAGTGCTTTATTATTGAAAGCAGTCTTAACACTCTCGGTACTCTATGGATAGCAATACTATCTCCACACTGGGCACTATTATGATTATAACTGCTCTTTGTAATTCAGCCACTGATATGCTGAAAAATCTAATAATTTTTAATAATAACAAAGGGTCAAGTGTTTTCATGTAGAGTTTAATGGAGACTTTTAGACAATTTAACATACTGCAGCGATGCCAATGACAGTGGCCCAGTTATCCCTCTGTCTTTTAATTAACCGAGACTGTGTTCTGCTCCTCTCTGATTGCTGGTGATTATTAGACTGGTGACTCACCATATGACATCAGCCCATAACAGAACTCCTTGCTCATCTTTAAAGACCTTTATTGTCTGGTGATTAGGGAACATTTAGTAAATAAGTTTCTTTCTCATTATAACCCCATATTGAGTCTAAACATTCATATGGCGAATAGTAATATAACCTATCTGAAGCTGAAATTTAGGAGTAGGATTAAACTCCAGTTATATTTAAGATAACTTAGTGGGCCAAATGCTGCTCTGAATTACATCAGCACAAATCTGAGGCATGCCATTAACTTCAGTGGAATTATTCCCATTTACACCACTACAGCTGAGAGAAGAATTGGAACCCCTAGTATTTCCTTATCATGGGATGCAGGTGATGCCCATTTAAGTCAATAAGAGTTATATGTTTCCCATAGCAGAGGAATGGGGTTGCCTTTTGTGCTTAGAATTCCATTTTGTGGTATCGCTATTATTGAAAATGACAAAAGATATTGAAGCAGATTCTAGTTATTACTGTATATCTTGTAGGATTTGATTTTCTTTAAACTGCTTCTGAAAATTTAGGTGATATTATATTCTTATTGAAATGAACAGCACAGAGTATTATATAAGATAAGGAGACTAATATTTACTGTAGATACCAGGCATCACGTACAGCATCTAGAAACTTTCTAAGGCCATGACTCCTGCAAAACCTGCCCCCCAAAAGGCATATATGTATGAAATAATTTTAAGAGTGACATCATTATCTCCCTGTCGAGCACTATGAATACAGCAGTTGGCAGTTTTCAATCAACTGAAGCAGAAGATTTGACCTTTTAAAATGGCTGGCTTTGTCAAGAAACCAGTAAATGAGAGAATTGTTAGCTGTCATTTAACATTTTTTCCCATAGTATATGAGCACATTCAGAGCTTCCAAAACAAGGATATGCTTCTACCTCCTGTAGTTCCAAGTGGTGTTCTCGCTGTCACCACAAATCCTTCCCCACACTGTCCTCGGTATAGAGACTGGAGTACTTAGCCAGACCAGTTCTAGGATATGTAGGACAAGGGAAGCACAGTGCCTTCAGGAGTGCAAAGGAAGGGCAGATGCTTGTGTGATCCTTACAGCATCTCAGTGCAAGAGGCTCACTGGTATCTGATAGTGAGTTTCAGCTGGACTGACCACCCCAACTCATCAATGTCATAACCCATACCTAAAAGGTGTCATGTAAGAGCTCAATAGAAAGCTAATAACATACTGATTATTAATATTATTGTATGGTGCATGTACAGTGGGAAAACTCAAAATTACAAGCATATTGGAAATTATGTTCTTAAAGCGTGTCCACCCCACTGTAGAAAAGGGAATGTGGTTCTGCCACCTTGAAGGTACTTCCAAGGTATATTTACAGACATTGGGAATACAATTTACATAAAAAGGTAAATAGGACCATCAAGCTAACAAGGGAAGGAGATAACCACTCAGCATCACAGCAGGGCAGAAGATTACGGGAAACAGAGCAATTTGCATTTTAGCAAATACCAGCATGGAACTTCGTTCATCAGGAGACTACATGTGCCTTGTATGAATGAACTTTATGAGCTTGAATGAACTTTATTTTGGGGAGTAATCTTCAAAAGAATCCATTTCAAAGGTTTACTGGACTATAAAAGAGGGGCAAAGCACCCCACATGATCTTTCACCTCAGAAGACAAAGGAACTGAGAACTTTGGACTTTGTGGGGGATCCTCACTATACACGTGGTTAGTCATCACGCTGGAAGGTAGAGTGATAAGAATCTTACCTGGAAACAAGACTGTAGTTTGTTACATCTTAGTCTCTCGGAAGCATTTTTCGCTTTTATCTGTTTGTAACCATTTCTGCCTCTATCCCTTATACTTGAACTCACTTGAATACCTATATTCTTTTGTTAATAACACTTGTTTTACTTTCAATCTAAACCAAGCCCGTGCTGTGCCTGACTTAAAGTGATTGTTAACCCCAGTTAAAGTGATAAGCTGTGCAGTTTATCTTTTTAGAGGACCAAATGAACCTTATTACTCCTCTGAATGGTCCAGGAAAGGCCTGGACATTGCAGAGCTCATGGTCTGGGGAAAATTCAGAGCTAGGTTGTGTTGGGGTCACCTTGCCAGGCATAACCAGAGCTGGTGTGTGCCAGAGTGTGACTGAGCTGTAACAAGCAGGCTGCTGGAATCAGAGTTTCTGAGTCAGAGCTGCTTAACACAGACACTCAGTGCATGCTTGTCGGCTAGCCATCGGTGTTCAAGCTGTGAGCCACAACAGCAGAGCATTGAAGGCGTCCAGGATTACAGGGCAGGCAGTGACACAATCCCTGACTGATCTGAGATGCATCCCAGAATGTGACAACTGGTACATCATTAGCAAAGAGTACAGCATGGTCTCACCACAGTACAGGACCAGCTATGGTGCCTGGTGAGGAGGGGACAGACTGTGAGGTGAAATCCTGGCCCTATTGAAGTCCATGGAATTTTTGCCATTGACTTCAACGAGGGCAGAATTTCCTCCATGGCCCTGTTTTCACCCCAACCCCTCTGCAGCTTATTGCAGATGGCACCAGACTCATGGATTGTTTGCATTTCTTGAGTGAAGAGTCTGGGGTGCACTCAACCTGAACACAGGGGGCAAGTAAGTTAAACTCATTGTATCCCTTCCCCACCCTTGCTTACTTGCTTACTATTATTTAAAATATTTGTTCAGATAATGGACCAGACTTACTATTTCCAATTTAAGTTCAGTGCAACATAAAATGTTTAAGATCAGAGCTAACTATGGACAACTGTATATCAGGGAGGCCAAGAGCATTTGTCACACACTCCAATGAACATACTCCCATCAGTGATTCCATTATCCATTTACACAGTGAATATATATCTAAGTGTATATCTCACCCCGAGTGGCTACTGTCATGGCTAAGGATATGTTTTCGTCACATAGGTCATGGATTCTGTGACTCTAAGAGACCTCCATGACTTCTTCAGCTTCAGCCACATGCCTCAGGGGAGTGGGGGCTAGAACTGTCAGTCTCTACAGCAGTGGCTGGAACCTCCCTTCCCCGAGCAGCAGGGCGCGGGCTTCAGTCTACCCCAGTAGTCAGCCTGCCATCCTGGGTTATTTTTTAGTAAATGTCACAGACAGGTCACAGGTTTCCATGAATTTGTTTATTGCCAGCAACCTGTCCGTGACTTTTACTAAAAATAACCATGACAAAATCTTAACCATAATCATGGCATTTTAACTCACTGGTAGGCTTGTTCACTTATACAGTGAACGATTAAGTGTGTTTGTGTGTATATATATACACATATGTATATCACCCTTCACTCTGAATGGCTATTGAAATAACATCTTACTCCTTGGCAGTGTTGTCAGCATACTTTGAAATCAATAAGATGACCTCAAAATGGGATGGGAAGAACAGATGTCTGTATACTGTGGTCCCTCAGTTCCCTGTGGCAAAAATACTTGTCCAATGTTATCACTAGGCATGTCCTGATGGTCCATAAGGAAGTGTTATCAAAACATGTTTAAGTTCCGGCAGTAACAAAGGGGTTAAGGATGAAATCATGTCAGGCTACTTGAGTCTTCAAAGTTTTACACAATATTATTGTAGCCCTGTTGTTCCCAGGGTGTTAGAGAGACAAGGTGGGTGAGGTAATATCTTTTATTGGACCAACTTCTGTTGGTGAGAGAGACAAGCTTTCAAGCATAAACAGTGATGTGAAGAAGAGATCTGTGTAAACTCGAAAGCTTGTCTCTCTCACCAACAGAAGTTGGTCCAATAAAAGTTATCCACCTTGTCTCTCTAATAGTGAAGATTTGGTCAGTTTGAATCACAACCTTAACTTTATTATTTAAATGAAGCTTTTGTATTTCATTAAATACAATGCAGTTATATTTGCATTTATGATGCACCATAATTGTAACAGTAGGACATTGTTCTGATGATAATGTTCATTGATCATTCATAATGCATCTGGCTCATGCCATGAATCATGAATCTATCATCATCTTTCTTATTTTACTTGCTACTAGAGGGCTTTATTTGTAGATTGATGCCCTAAATACACATTTTTAATCTCTAGATGGTATACGATTCTTCTTATCATGCCTTAATAACAAGCAGTACTATATACCTTCCCAAAAGTGAGCTGCAGTCTAAATCCTGATTTAAATACTTAAAGATTCTTGTTTAGTTATGTCAGTAATAGGTGAATCCTGAAAGATAAATGCTTTCATTATGTGAACTAATATTGAGACTACTAGCATGTTAGCAATGGCCAACTTTTGGTCTTACATCTTGGCCAACTCTTTGGCTTCAGACTTGTTTATATACATATGTCATAACTATAAAGGGAAGGGTAACAGCTGTCCTGTGTACAGTACTATAAAATCCCTCCTGGCCAGAGACTCCAAAATCCTTTTCCCTGTAAAGAGTTAAGAAGCTCAGGTAACCTGGCTGGCATCTGACCTAAAGGACCAATAAGGGGACAAGATACTTTCAAATCTTCGGGGGGGAAGGCTTTTGTTTGTGTTCTTTGTTTGGGAGTGTGTTCGTTCTCTGGACTGAGAGGGACCAGACATCAATCCAGGTTCTCCACATCTTTCTAAACAAGTCTCTCCTATTTCAAACTTGTAAGTAAATAGCCAGGCAAAGCGTGTTAGTTTTCCTTTGTTTTCTCAACTTGTAAATGTACCTTTTACTAGAGTGTTTATCTTTGTTTGCTGTACTTTGAACCTAAGACTAGAGGGGAGTCCTCTGAGCTCTTTAAGTTTGATTACCCTGTAAGGTTAATTTCCATACTGATTTTACAGAGATGATTTTTACCTTTTTCTTTAATTAAAAACCTTCTTTTTAAGAACCTGATTGATTTTTCCTTGTTTAAGATCCAAGGGGTTTGGATCTTGATTCACCAGGAGTTGGTGGGAGGAAGGAGGGGAATGGTTAATTTCTCCTTGTTTTAGATCCAAGGGGGTTGGATCTGTATTCATCAGGAGTTGGTGGGAGGAAGGAGGGGAATGGTTAATTTCTCCTTGTTTTAAGATCCAAGGGGTTTGGATCTGTATTCACCAGGGAATTGGTGAAGGTTTTTCAAGGCTTCCCAGGAATGGAATCCATTGAAATGGTGGCAGCGGAACCAAAGCTAAGCTGGTAGTTAAGCTTAGAAGTTTTCATACAGGCCCCTACATTTGTACCCTAGTGTTCAAAGTGGGGATCCAGCCTTGACAACATATAACTAGAGCCAAGAAAAATATCTGAATTTCTGCGCTGTGGGAAATTCAACCATTTCAACATTTGTTTTTGTCCTGAATTGAGACAAACCATTCAAATATCTAAACTTTCATCAAAAGAAAAGTTCTAAAAACTGAATCAGAAATGTCAAAACATTTTGTCTCAGTGTGTTGAATGGAAATTCAACATCTCATTTTGAGTCAGTTTGCAATTAAATTGCATCTGCCTATTGTGCTGCGGAGACACATAGTAAGTATGGTATGGGTGCCTCTTGCCCCTGGTCTCCTCAAAGTGCCAGACTCTATGGCCACACTATGTCTTCCATGATCCATGATGCACCTACAGTTACGTGACTCTTACGAAACATCACATGGCTCAGTAAGAGTGGAGGGCACAGTGCATCAAGGGAAATGTCTGGCAAATGAACATAAGAATGGAGGATGAAGCACCCAAACTACAACTCCCATGATGCACCATGGCACCATGCACAGATGCAGTTTAATGTTGAACTGACTCAAAATATTTTGATTCTGTTCAACAAACTGAAATGCTTCAATTTGGGTCAAATTGACCCAAAACAAAATACTTCGTTACAATTTGCCTGGTGAAAAATTAAAAATGTCATCAAAACCAAAAATTTCCTGTGGAAAATTTCAGTTTTGCAAAAACCGTATTTTCTATCCAAAAATCACATGGACAGAAAATTTCAACCAGCTCTCTATATACTGTCAAGTATCAGAGGGGTAGCCATGTTAGTCTGAATCTGTAAAAAGCAACAGAGGGTCCTGTGGCACCTTTGAGACTAACAGAAGTATTGGGAGCATAAGCTTTCGTGGGTAAGAACCTCACTTCTTCAGATGCAAGTAATGGAAATCTCTAGAGGCAGGTATATATCAGTGTGGAGATAACGAGGTTAGTTCAATCAGGGAGGGTGAGGTGCTCTGCTAGCAGTTGAGGTGTGAACACCAAGGGAGGAGAAACTGTTTCTGTAGTTGGATAGCCATTCACAGTCTTTGTTTAATCCTGATCTGATGGTGTCAAATTTGCAAATGAACTGGAGCTCAGCAGTTTCTCTTTGGAGTCTGGTCCTGAAGTTTTTTTGCTGTAAGATGGCAACCTTTACATCTGCTATTGTGTGGCCAGGGAGGTTGAAGTGTTCTCCTACAGGTTTTTGTATATTGCCATTCCTGATATCTGACTTGTGTCCATTTATCCTCTTGCGTAGTGACTGTCCAGTTTGGCCAATGTACATAGCAGAGGGGCATTGCTGGCATATGATGGCATATATAACATTAGTGGACGTGCAGGTGAATGAGCCGGTGATGTTGTAGCTGATCTGGTTAGGTCCAGTGATGGTGTTGCTGGTGTAGATATGTGGGCAGAGTTGGCATCGAGGTTTGTTGCATGGGTTGGTTCCTGAGTTAGAGTTGTTATGGTGCGGTGCGTGGTTGCTGGTGAGAATATGCTTAAGGTTGGCAGGTTGTCTATGGGCACCCGCATGGCCCCACAATATGCCAACATTTTTATGGCTGACCTGGAACAACGCTTCCTCAGCTCCCGTCCACTCATGCCCCTTCTCTACCTACGCTATATTGATGACATCTTCATCATCTGGACCCATGGGAAGGAGGCCCTGGAAGAATTCCACCATGCTTTCAACAGCTTCCACCCCACCATCAACCTCAGCCTGGACCAATCTACACGGGAGGTCCACTTCCTGGACACCACCGTACAAATAAGCGATGGCCACATTAACACCACCCTATACCGAAAACCCACCGACCGCTACGCCTACCTTCATGCCTCCAGCTTCCACCCCGGTCACACCACACGATCCATCGTCTACAGCCAAGCACTGAGGTACAATCGCATCTGCTCCAACCCCTCAGACAGAGACCAACACCTACAAGATCTTCACCAAGCATTCTCAAAACTACGATACCCACACAAGGAAATAAAGAAACAAATCAATAGAGCCAGACGTGTACCCAGAAGCCTCCTGCTACAAGACAGGCCCAGAAGAGAAACCAACAGAACTCCACTGGCCATCACCTACAGTCCTCAGCTTAAACCTCTCCAACGCATCATCAGTGATCTACAACCCATCCTGGACAATGATCCCTCACTTTCACAGACCTTGGGAGGCAGGCCAGTCCTCGCCCACAGACAACCTGCCAACCTTAAGCATATTCTCACCAGCAACCACGCACCGCACCATAACAACTCTAACTCAGGAACCAACCCATGCAACAAACCTCGATGCCAACTCTGCCCACATATCTACACCAGCAACACCATCACTGGACCTAACCAGATCAGCTACAACATCACCGGCTCATTCACCTGCACGTCCACTAATGTTATATATGCCATCATATGCCAGCAATGCCCCTCTGCTATGTTTTTGACACCATCAGATCAGGATTAAACAAAGACTGTGAATGGCTATCCAACTACAGAAACAGTTTCTCCTCCCTTGGTGTTCACACCTCAACTGCTAGCAGAGCACCTCACCCTCCCTGATTGAACTAACCTCGTTATCTCCACACTGATATATACCTGCCTCTAGAGATTTCCATTACTTGCATCTGAAGAAGTGAGGTTCTTACCCACGAAAGCTTATGCTCCCAATACTTCTGTTAGTCTCAAAGGTGCCACAGGACCCTCTGTTGCTCTCTATATAGTGGTTACATATCTATTAGCATATTTTATATATTCACAGGCTCAGACCTTTCAGATATCAGAAGCTGCAATGGGCCTCTGTGACAAAGAGAAAACCATCACCATGTTTATCAGATGCTGACTGGGAAAGCAAAAACAAAAACAGCAGACTCATTTAGATTACTTGAAAGAAGGAAATGCTACCAACGAAAAGGATGCTGCCTGTGGAAGATAGTCCATGCTGTTTTAATGACTAATTATTGATTACGAATGCATCCCTGCACTCTGCAGTAGTACAATAATCAGCAAGCACAAAGCCTTCTTCATGAATGTGTTGAGCCTCTGGTTCTAGGCTGGGCTTTCAACTGAGGAGAGACTGGACCTGCTCTGCTCACTTGAAAGTCAGTTTCAGTCCCCCCACTAACTGGGGAGGGTTACATTCCTATTTTCAGTTGCATTTATGAAAGTAAGTCCCTGTGCATTTAATTTGTTACATAATTGCTCTAATTCTGTGATTAATTTGCTGTGTTTAAAAAAATCTGAATCCTTACTGTATGCCTGTTGGAATATTCAGAGGGAAGACAGCAGTTCGGTTAGGATATTGAAAGGCTATTACTGTTGGGCTAATAAATTACACCGGGTCCAGCATTTATCTGGATTTTATAAAGGAGGTTCAAGAACAGAAATTAAACAGAAGTTTCAAGTGTATGCAAACAACTCATAGAGCTACACTTTTAAAGACGTATTTCACTCACAGGACAGAGCTTTCAGGCCCACGATTATTGATCTTTGGAATTTATATTTGTTTCTCAATAAATATAGGATGTGGGAGGACAGAGACAAGTGAGTTGTGACAAAACCTGCAAAGGGAAATGTACAAATAAAATTCTCAAACAATTTCAGGCTCAGCAGTTGCAAATCTTCCCTAACTCCTCATTAGTATTCTGCGGCTACAGTAAGTGGTGTGATATCATCTCTGGAATATCCAAAATCCAGGCTAAGAATCACAAAACTGCTGACTGTAAGGCCAGTAGAGTATAGATAGGCCAGCAGAGCATCCTGCCTTACAGACTGCAAAATGTGTTACATTTTCCTGAACAACTATCAACTAAAGATTTGCAGGTTACCCAGCTGAGGAGACAGATACTTTTGCATATACAGGTGCCTTCACAATAGGGCTAGGCAAGCAGCTTGCCTCAACATGTTTCTACATCATTCTCGGAAGAACCACTTTCAGAAGGAGGGGCTGTTTTGGGGAATAACATTACAATACTTTGGAGTCTGTGTGACATCAGAGCTAATCGATGAACACTGAAGGTATCTTTGGTAGGCAGTACTGGAGGTATTTTGGTAGCTGAATATCATGAATGTTTCCTTCTGTTTATGATGACTGATGGAAAAATAAGACGAACATCTATCAGAATATTTCATGGAAATGTCATGTTATAATTAAAATTCATTTCACTGTTCCGATAAAGTAATCAGCCGAGATAGAAGAGCTGAGTAGGATTTAAAGCTATTTTACAATCACTCTGCAGAGTAACTAAGTATATAAATAATGACATGATGTTTTCTTTTTTCGTAAGTACTACAGCCTAGGTAGGCTTTTATGCCACTTAAATATATGGATCACACTATTATTATTCATTGCTATTTTCTACTGGTGTGCATAATGCTTTACAGACAAATATAAGATGACAAGGCTTAGTAAATATAGTTAATATTCATACAATATCACTGAACCCCCAAAATATTCAGAAGGTCATGTTTTATCACCATACCTTAACTTAAAGATATTTTGTAATACATATAAAGATATTTTGTAATATATTTTTGTAACATATTTTGACTTTGGGTACAATGTATGGTATCTGTTTAGAGGGAAGAAGACATTTTACACTAGAGAAATTTCATGCCAATAGGATCTTTTGTTGGATGGAGAGTGCAGAATCTGTTTACATTTATTTTTCAAATAATAGTAGTGGGAAGAGCATTGTCTCTGAGGAATTACATTTATATCAAAGTTTCTTTGCTCCAACTATAAGACTCGCTGAATTGGACCATGGAAGCTTAATTTTTCACTCTGATTTTCTTTTTTCAGTTTGCAAATTGCCTATTTATAATTACTTTCAATTAACTCAGACTTAGCCAATCAACAGACCATAAACTGAACTTAAACAGTTATGCGCTGTACTTTGTGATGAGAATTTATCCTTACATTAATTTCTACTTCATTATAAAATTCGGGCTCAGGGAATTATGGGAGCTAAATATAAGTTCTACATTCACAGCAACATAGAGTCATTTCAAATATGCAAATTTCTCCATTTCAACTATCAATTTCAGTGTGGGGCCCTGCATGATAGCTGTTTTCAATGGTTTTCATTAGGATTCCTAATAATTTTCACAAACATACAACAGAGAAGCTGAAGAAGATGTTTAGAGAACAAGCTTTGTTAAGGGATAGTTAAGGTGGCAAGTATAGATCTGTGGTTTAGCAGCAATGACTTCAAAGGGAGCAGAGTTAGGCCAATGCTGAATGCTTTAGAAAACCCAACTCTAAGTATATGTTGTAACCGTTCAAGAAAGTTTGAGTTAAAAAAACAAACTACAACACCAAGGAATTAATAGTTAGGGTTGTATTGACTCTCACTGAAATGAATACAGACTTAACTCTTCCACAGGAGATTTACAACAAAATATTACTGTCATAGTGAAGTGGACAGTATTGCTTCAGGCATTTTCATTTTAAATTTATCTTATGAGAGTGTGCAATAATGCAAACATATCTAGGTGAAAGTTTAAGTGAGATAAGACAATAATTGGAGTTAGGATGAATTCTGCCATTGATGATATGATTCATAGTTGTATTATAGAAATCTCCTTAATGAATGCTTATAAATAAATCACACACTTCACTCACATAAATTAGCATATATAAAGGCTCATTCTTCAGGGTTTCAGCAAGCCACCTGCAGGGGGCAGGAAGGGATTTCCTTTCCCCCAGTTTATGCCAGGTATTTTTAAAAATCTCTTTCCTCTGAAGCATCAGGGATGGCCCAGGCTGGAGATGGGACATTGGATGTGGTGGGCCAGGGCTGTGAGGTGGCACCGAGCATTCTCTCTCTAGGTGCTTGGCTGTCTGGTTCTTGTTAAATGTAACTGAACACAATATATGGGACCAGGAAGATTTTTTTCTCCAGATCTGATTGGCAGTGACCTTGGAGATTTTTCACCTTCCTCTGCAGCATGCTGGTGTGGGTCGCTTGCCAATTATTGGAGAACTGGAAAAGAGGATACTTTCCTACAGATCTGCAGATATCTGATCCCTGAGGACATAAAGGGGAATGCTGGCATCCTGAAGAGAAGAGGAATAGATGTCAACAGAGAGATACCATTACAAGGGAAAACTGTTTTAAGATATTACGTTAATGGTACCTTAATTCAGCAAAGCTTTTAATATTTGTAACCTACCAGTGACTGATGCTGGAGGGCATGTGGGAATACAGGGCCCTTTATGCATAGCAGGTGGGATTGTCCAGAGGCACAAGGTTACTGGGGCAGGATAACTGACCAAATCAGATCAATGACTCGATGTAATCTTCTTAAGGAGCCATTAGGTCCTTTTAGGTTTCCCAATTAACAAGATGGCCTTTGGAGAACCTAAATCATTAATAACACATTTACGAGAGGCAGCCAGTTTCTCATTAGCTGGGAAATGGAAAAAGAAAACACTCCTGCCTGGTACAATAAAGCTTAAGATATAATGGTAATGGAGAAATACACACATTAACTGAAAACCCAATAAGGGAGACAAAAAATTCCTGACAAATACCTAGATAACTGACTTTGTTTTATCGATAATGTATAATTCAGCTGCTGTAAAACTGTTTAACTTTTTTTTTTTTAGTATATAACAATATTTGCTGAACAGCAAGGAAGTGTAAAATAACATACATAATTTAAGTCAATGTATGTTCTTAAGTTCTTTTAAAAAGTAAAAGGTTATTAGAAAATAAACCTCACTATCTGACCTACTGCAGTGATTGTGGTACACTGGGATCTCTTATTATAAGTCAGGGATGGCCAACCTAAGCCTGAGAGGGAGCCAGAATTTACCAATATACATTGCCAAAGAGCCACGTCAGCAGCCTTCAATCAGCCCCTCTCCCCCTACTCCCAGCACCTCCCACCCACCAGTAGCCTGGTCAATCAACGCCTCCCCTTCCCTCCCCATCAGCTGTTTCATTGTGTGCAGGAGGCTCTGGGGATGAGGAGTGAGGGGGTGGGAAGGGGTGGAGTGGGGGCAGGGCCTATGGCAGAGCCAGGGGTTAAGCAGTGAGCACCTCCTGGCACATTGGAAAGTTGGCGCCTGTAGCTCTAGCCCCGGAGTCGGTCCCTATACAAGGAGCCACATATTAACTTCTGAAGAGCCACATGTGGCTCCGGAGCCCCACGTTGGCCACCCTGTTATAAGTACAGGAAAATACCACAGTTAGTGCAGGAACCTGGAGTGGCAAATGCTGAGTTTCTAATAGCACCTATTAAGTATGTATATATGTCCCTGGAAGACATGGATTTTCATACAATAGCAAGTTACAAGGCACTACAATCTTCATTGGAAATAGTGTTATTGATACAATAGAGCATGACAGATGTGCATTAGCTCTATAAAGTAAAGTTGGTACGTTTTTAAGCCCCCAGTTCTGCAAACACTTATGTCTGTGCTTAATCCCAGGGGTGTCAAATATTTTACTTCAATGGAATTGCTCACATGCATAAAAAGTTAAGCACATTTATAAGTATTTGCAGGATCATGGCCTCAGTTTGATTGCACGCTAATGCACATTTACAAAAGATTTCTCTGCACGACCATACAGAGAAACTTGGATAAAAAATTCCCTAGATATTATGACAATAGTACACAGTATTTTTATCCATTCTATGGACTCAGTCCTTCGCTCAGTGCATGCTTGTATATCTGATTAAATGATTAAATCATATATTCATGGGTTATAAAAGAACAATATAGGCATATTTTTATTTATATTATCCAACGTTAAATGTATTTGTTGAAGCAATTTGTCCCATAAATGATCTATGGTTGGCACAAATGTAATATCAATACCTCAAAATGTGGAGAAAATTGTCATTTAGCATTTTCTATGGTATATCAAATTATGCTCCATTTGGGGGCCATAACAATAATTTGAGCTCTTATTATCTGTTCTGAGGATAATAGGGAGTGAGAGATGAAAGAACAGGAAGGTATTACATTCTCAGAAGAAAAGAAGTATACAGTACAATACAAATAGTTGGGTTGTTTGGCTGTAAGACATTTAATATTACAGCACAGTGAACATTTCTATCAATTGTCTGAGCTCCTGACTGTTATTTAGAAGTACCAGTGACAGCAGTGAAAATAAATCATAAGGCATTAGACAACCATATAAATAAATATCATCAACAGAACTGAAAGATGAGCTCCAGGGACGTGTAGGAGAATGGGTTAATTAAAGCACACCCAAGATAAATAATGAAGTGGGCAGATGTCTCAAAATCTTTATCCACTGTAAAAATCATAATTTGATGTAACACTCAAATTGCAGACAAATTAGTTAGGAAAGAGAAAATAATATTTTCCAATTTTGTTTGTTTGTTTCTCAGACAGATGATGAGTGAAATCCTGGCCCCATTTAAGCCATTGACTTCATTGGGGCCAGCCATTGACTTCATTAGGGCCAGCCATTGACTTCACTGGGGCCAGAATTCAGCCCAAGTTGTTGGGTTTTTTTGGGGGGGAGGGAAGGGAGGAAATCTAGGAATTAATTGACACATGTTATTGTTTTCTATGCACTGCAGTAAGCAAGAGAGACTGAATAACTTGGAGAGGCTTGGAGAAGAAACAGCAGCCAGACTTGAAGCCATAACAACTTTTATGAAGATAAGCTACACCATTTGAGGAGGTTGAAGCTCTATTAACAACATGCCAAACCTAATCTTTTTACTCTAGAAACTTAAACTAATGTTTATGTTGCACAACCCCCAGCATTATCTAGCCATATGGCAACAAACAACTGAGAAACTTCTACATTTTCAATGAGTTACACAGGATTTAGCCATGTGGTTCCCATTGATTAGAGTGGGAATTGGCTGGCTAATTCCTCATGCAATGAGATTTGTGTGCCTAAATCCCATGCTAATCTTTTAAAATGCAGAGCAGTACAGTAAGTTGTGGGCTAAACATCCGAACTGTACAAGTTAGTTATTGCAGAAAGGAAAGCACTGATATTCCTTTTGCTTCCTCAGGGTCCAAACCAACTCTTGCCAAACTCAATGGGAGTCTTTCCATTGATTCAATAGAAAAGGGATCTTGCCTTCACTATCTAGGCTGAGGTGGAACATCATTATACAGACTTCCACCCAATAAAGCTAACTGTTGGTGGATTTGAGATGCCTTAACTTCAGAAGAACCTGCATACTTCCTCCCCATGGTATTAAGTACTTAGTACCCCATTTTCACCCCAAACAACATCTTACTCCATCATAGTCAGCAGCACTACTCATGGAGAAAGGGTGTTAGAATCTTACTTATAGTGTATATCTGAGGAGCGAGGACCTTACACAGTAGGATCTTAAGTATAGATTCAACAACCTGGCTTACTGCAGATTTAGCACACAATGTCTGAATCCTATCCTCTTTACTACAGGAGAAGAATACATGCAAACACACCCTGAATGTTCTGAAGATTCACCAGAAGCAACTACTGTAGATATTTTACAGTAAATATAAAAAACACATGACTCAATTCACTTAAGAACCTGTGTAACTTTAATCACACACTTAAGTGCTTTTCCTAAACAGGAATAGACTTTTGCATATATTTTCACACTGATTCATCTAAGCACTCTAAATACATGGTCCTAAATAATTTCACAATTTCAATAAAAGCTACATCCAAAGTTATATCAGCATAAGGATGAGCTGCCGCTAGCACAACCTCTTCATCAGTCAGACTTATTATTTAAGTACCCGACAATGCAAAAGTGCTTTTCCCTACTTTATCTAAAATAAGCATTCCTAGCTTTGAATGTTTAGTCATAATGCTTTAACACTCCAGTTGGGTTGCAGCTGCAGAAACGAAGTGCAGCAAAAAAATGTGCTGCAGTCAGACATCTCACATGTTGGAGGTATTACTTTTGTGTTTGAAACAACAGTTCCCTTGAAAGTCTAAGTGTTATAAGAAGATATTGCAAAAGAACAACTTACTCTGTAGCACAGTCATGCTTGTTAACACCTACAGTATTCATTTATTGCGGCTCTGTGCTAACAGAAATGAACAGGGAATGAATGTCTTGTTTTTCCCATACAAAGAAATTAAGATGTTCAGGTTAATTGTAGCTAATTCAAAGAGCCCCATCTATAGGCTAGACTGAATTAGTTCTGATGCAATTAAAATTGAAATATTTACTCTCTGAATAAGATTAGTATAACTAGCATGCAAAAGGTCACAATACTAAGAGTGAGGAAGGGACTCGTTTGCAAAGATATGGAAACATGCCTTGGCCCAAAATTCTAAAAATGAATGGATGAAAGTATGTCTGATCCTTGCATATAAGGTTGAGATTTGCATCTGTTCATACCTTTACACCTGTGCAGTCCCAACTTGTATACACATCAGGTGTGTTTTGAGCACACAGATCAGGCCCATACTTTTGTGCCTATGCTTTTTTAAACACAGGCTATTGTTCATAATGTATGTAAAAGCTTATTTTGTTTTTTAAAAGCATTGGTTTAAAAATGTCTAACTGATGTGAAAGCTGGAATTCCACCAAAGGTAGCCAGATGTCTAAATGCCTTTGAAAGCCAATGCGTTAGAAGAATGGTAGGTCTGAAATTGAATGACTTTATAACAGTTGCTGAGATCTGTCAGAGTTCAACAACGTATTATCTCCAAAGTTATCTAGAAAAGAAGATACGGGACATGTTAAGAATAAAGCCACAATGTCTGCCATGCCACGTGTACCATTAGGCAGCTGGAGGAAAGAATCCCTCCATTGAACATGTCCTTCAAGAGGGAAAACATATGGAGAACTTAACAACATAGAGGAATTGCAAAGAGCAGCCCTAAGCAAAATTTCATAGTGCGGGAAGGATTCAGTTTCAGAGTTATTAGCTAAAACACAGAAATCGATGAATTACTGTCTTTAAATATTTTAACTATTAAAGTGCAGTGTTATTTTCTAGTATATCTTAGAAAAATTGTTAATTCTTCCTAAAGCTTTGGTAATGGAGCCACGCAAACTCATTTCTTTATCTGCACATAAGACAATGCAAACCAGCTGATTTAATACTGTCTTGTGTTGTTAAACTTGTTTTCTCTAAGAAAACATTCTAGGAAAGTCAGAAGTGCTCACACCCTATTACTACAGATAAACAGAGGTACTGGTTCAGTCTTGCTGTGTATTCAAACTCTTATTCCACCACAATTAAGCAAGCAGAGGCCAGCTGAGCTTTATATAGGCTTTGTGGAGTGATAGAGCTGGAGCAAATTGCCCGAAGTTCCTTTTGGTGACCTTCCTTTGGACTGTACAAAGGGGGAAAAAAAGAAGTTTTTTCTTGTGCTAGAAATGGCACCCCTATATTTATGGTATATGGAGCTATGTCACTTTTCCTGTTTGTTTTCTGTTACTGAACCTTTGAATTTCTAGACAGCTGCTGTCAACACACAGAAGGAAGCTGCCATTTTCTAACGCAGAGCAGTGCAGGCACAGATCGCATGTTCTCTTTTGGAGATGTTACCTTTTGTGCTCTCTTATTTAGCCCTTCTCCTAAAGAGTCAACAAATTAAAAAAACCAAACAATCTCACACTTATATTAGAAAATGTTTTTACCATTTTCGTCAAGTAGCGCCTAAGATTGGTTTAAATTAAAGGGATTAGAAAAAAAATGGTGTTCTCTATTTTTCAGTTTATATTATGCTTTTGACAGCACTTGGCGCATTTTCAATTTCACTGTTTCCTTTTCAATTTAGTTAGCTGGATTCCCTTGTTGTTTGTATAGGTCTTTCATACAACAAACAGGGTAAAGAAAAATGTTATAAAATTGGAAAGTGTGATTGCAAAAAAAAAAATAATAATCACAGAAACATTGGCAGGGAGACCAAGAGGTAGATATCATTACCTGTTAACTCAAGTTTTGAAAACTGACTAGATTTCAAAAATGACATTTCTTTAAAATAAAGGTCATTCTGAAAAAGTATATAGCATCTCCTTGCTTATGGGAAAACAGCAGCATCCGTAATTCATGGGTGGGTTGAAAATCCATTCCAGCATATCCATGTGAATTTTGCTCTTCCTTTCATAGGACTCATATTATTGATGATCAATGTTGCTTATTCAAAGTAGCTGGGAATCTGTATGGACCTTTACAGCTACATAGGGTGACCAGACAGCAAGTGTGAAAAATTGGGCCAGGAGGTGGGGGGTGATAGATGCCTATATAAGATAAAGCCCCGAATACTAGGACTGTCCCTATAAGACTGGGACATCTGGTCACCCTATAGCAGGGATCGGCAACCTTTGGCATGTGGCCTGTCAGGGAAAGCCGCTAGCAGGCCAGGACAGTTTGTTTACCTGCCGCGTCCGCAGGTTCGGCTGATCGCAGCTCCCACTGGCCGCGGTTCACCGCTCCAGGCCAATGGGGGCTGCGGGAAGCAGCAGAAAGTGTATCCCTCGGCCCATGCTGCTTCCCACAGCCCCCATTGGGAGCTGCGATCGGCCAAATCTATGGACGCTGCAGGTAAACAAACCCTCCAGGCCCGTCAGGGGAGTTCCGATCCCTGACCTACAGCTACGAAACCTGTGTGAAATGCTCAGTCTTCCTGGTCTATCATTAACAACTTGTACATTTCAATATGTCACTGTGTGTGATGAGTTTGAAACTTTGAAGCTGATGCTTGGGGTAGGTCATAAGTTAGCTCTATACTGTATTGCACAGAAAGGTTTTTTTTCAACCAACACAAGCCTTGTGTTCTTTTCAGGAAGGATCACCTGTTCATAAATGTCTTGCTGATCAAAACAAAGCCTGTACCACTGCAAAGGAACATCCAGCACTGACTAGTGCCACTGGATGACATGGCTGATGCAATAACTGGAAATCCATGGGAGATGTGAGCCAAAAGCCGTTTTAAAACCAGAATAACCAGTTCTAGTTTGGAAATTGGTTGAGGGGGTTCCTGCAGAACTTACTGCCAAAAGAGGATCGTTATCATACACTGTGCACAAAATGGTACCACCTGTAGATAGGCTGATGAGCGTCTATCAGCAGCTAGGGCAGATATGGGTGGCTGGCTGGCTTCCTGGCTTCATTGGAAAAATCTTCTTAAAGTTCAAATAAGGCAGAACTGGAGCATGTGGAGGAGGCACCTTTGTGTTCCAGAGCCACCTTCATTCATCCTCATCTAGCACCATGTGAGAGGAGTCCTCACAGTCTTTTGGATGTAAAATTATTAACATCAACACCTATGCTCAGGGGTAAAATAACTCCCATGCTAGAGGAGAATTTGAAATAGTTTATTCTTGTTTTAATATTTAATCATAATCACATTAATGCAACTTTTTAAATTCACTATGTAAGGTGCGGCCACAGAATAAATAGTTCACTTTGACAGTCTACCTTAAATTAAAAAATGCCTACCTCTTATATAGCACTTTTCATCAGTAGATCTCAAAGTGCTTCACACCCTGTACTGTATTTATCCTCACAAGTGAGGTAGGGAATGATTTTTACCTCCACTTTACAGATAGGGCACTGTGAGGCTAAGTAACTTGCAACAAGGTCAGTCAGGACATCCGTGGTAAAGCAGGGAATTGACCCCAGGTCTCCAAGTCCTAGGCTAGTGCCCCAACCACTGTACTGCTGACGTGCAGCTCATCTGTTTGCCTATTGACTTGAGAGTCCCTGTTCTTGACTTGGACTGGCATTGCTTATCTTAATAACACAAATGTACTGGTAAATGTTACAGGTTCCTATGGATTTGGTTGGAAAAAGGACCTTTGCGTCACTAAAGACATTGTCACAATCCAGGTGTCTGACTCTGAAGTTAGATAAAGAGAAGTTTAAACTGAGTTACAGTATCTAATTAAAACAGCTTCTTGCTTCTAAATTAATGAAATACTGTCTATGTGTTTTTAATGATGGTGTTAATAAAGTCAGCTTGGGCTCAGTAGACAAGCCGGTAGTTTATCATGCGTCTGAAAGCCAGCCTACATACATATTAAACAGATGAGCCACAAGGTCTGGGGCACAAGAATAACACTGCTGCCCATAATGAGAACGGTTTTTAATTTAGCCTTTGATAAGCGTACAGTATTTCTCAATATTTGTATTGTCTTCTGATGAGTCCATTGCCTAACCTATACATAACAAATGCCCAGAAAAGTCAAATACCTATCAGGCCTGGGGAGAAGAGGAGGTAGGGGTTAGGAAGAGGTGGGGAAAAAATCTAGCACAGTAGCAGTTTTTTCCTACAGGTTTCTTAATGTGATGTTTGTAAATATCTTTGGCCAAATCCATCTCTGCTGTAAATATGGCCCTTCTTCTATTTCAAGATCTCTCTCTCTCTCTCTCTCTCTCTCTCTCTCTGGCATCTCCTGAAAGAAGAAACACAGCAGATGTTGCACAGCAAGAAGGGGTGGCAAAAGTGGCGTGTCCCAAGGGGCTTATGGATCGCAGCCCAGACTCTGCACAGCATCAAGTGCTACCACTACCCCCTCACCCTCCTCGACATCTCTCTTCCCTCTGCCAGCCCCAGCTTTTCCCCTCTGTGTGGCTTGCAATAAGCAGCAGTGTAGGGCTTACATTGGCCTTACACTGCTCCTAAGATGAGAGAATTCTTTCCTGGACCTTGGTGGTTCATTTACGACCCTAAACACCACTGCAGCAGGTGAGTCTCAGCCCAAAGATATTCAAAAAGAATTATGGGCCAAATCTAGTACTGGCAACAGTGAAGTGTCTGTTACAGCTGTTCCCCTGCTGTTCTGTTTGTGCTGTGTGGCCGCCCCGGGCCATGGAACTAACCAAAGTCACAGCCTGGCCCTGTTCATGAAAATGGCTTGTGCAGACTGACTGGAGCCATCTGCTCTGCTCAGGGAGGTGGGGGTTTTTCGCTCCTTTGTCTAGCTTCTTTGTTCAGGACCCGGCTCGGTGTAGGGTGCTCTGCCCAGGTATGTGAGACCTAAAGTGGCCACATAGCTGAGCATATGAGTCATACCTGTGACTCAGAACTTGCCCAGACATGTCCTGTGCCTACCTGCAAGTTTTCCCTGCCTTCTCTGCTCCCCTGGATTCAGAGGAGCCAATCAAAGTTACTGGCGGGAAACTGCCTGAATTTGCCCTTAAAAACAGACATTTTCTGATCAGACCCCCGAAGAAGGTCCTTGCTTTGCCGCCTAGTCTGATCAGCTAGGGGTCTTTGGGGGGCCCTCTCCCTGCTCTCGTTTGTTTTTGAGCGTACCCCCGTTTTTAAACTCCCCTCCCATGAACAACGAATTTGTGCCCGGAGAGCTCCTGATTATTGTAAACGAATCGAGTCCTCTCTGTGTCCTCTGATGTTGAAACTGCTGTTCCTGCTGCTGCTTTGGGGATTGGTAAGGAAAAACCTCTTGCACACCCCCCTTGTTTTACCTGCTGGCTTTCTTTCCCCCAGCAGGCAGACCCAAGCTAACTCCTTGGTCTGTATCTGTAATCTGTTTCTTGCTCCGCAGCGCCTTTGCTGCTAGAAATAAGCCTGTGCCTTCCTGGACTGTATCCTGGGCTGCCAGCTTGCAGCCACCCCACTGCTGCAGCCACCACTAGTTAATTCCCCTCTCCCCCCTTGGAGCTGTATCCTGGGCACACACCAGTCTGCCCTCTGGAACTACCCCTAGTATAAGGTGCACCCATTCGGTTAGATTTAGCTTTTAGTCTAGATAAATTGTAATTTCATTTTGCATAGCTGTGGTTAAGTTAGGTTTAGGAAATTGCTTGCATTGTACTCTGTAAGTTAGGCTTAAAAATTGTTGCATTGAGTTTTGTTACTTGCTAATTTGTGTAGTCTTGGTTAAATTAAATCATAGATAAGATTTTACTGTGTTCTGTATAATTGTCTCTCTGCTGTTTAAACTTGCAGCCTGTCTGCTCTCTGTGTCTCCCTGAGTTTAAATCTCCCTCTGCCTTTGGCCTCTGCTCCACCACGGGCTCCTCTTCCCCCATCCCCCAACCTCACTTCTCTACCACTTTCTTTCTTTCTCTCTCTCTCTCTTTTAATCCCTTCCCCCACATGCTCACCCCGTTACCACTGCTGCCAAACCTCAATTGTATTACTGAAGTCTAGCATAAAACCCCATTGGTTACCCCTTTTCTCTCTAACACACCTCACATTTTACATTTACACCACTGTGACACATTTTTTACTTAAAGTTGTTGGTTATTTAACACATTTAACCCAATTGTTAGTTGGTTATATGCTGCGGTGACACACTCTTTACATATAAATTGTTAGCTACCTGTTACATTTATACTTCAGTGTTAATTGGTTACCAACTGTATTGTACCCCACTGTATTGTACCCCACTATTGAAACCCCCTATCCTATTTACTAAAAGAAACCCCTCCCCAATTGTCTACCTTAACAAACCTCATACCCCTCACTATTGAATTTTCCCTGTTTTTGCATTTTCTCAATAAAGTTTATTTTGCACCCCACCAGTGCAATAGTTGTCCCCCAAGATCCCCTACTTGCTGGCAGGGACATGAAGAAACCTCCAATTGACTTCAGTACCAGCTTTACACCAAGGCTGAGTCTGGCCCCTATAACTGAAAAGGACAACATTATTTCAAATGGAGCTATGTGCAACACTCAAGTTGACCTTGGACTATCAATTTTGGCTGCAACATGCCTGAAGTTGAAACGAGAGCTTATCTCTGAGCACAAATGACTTTTTCTTAATTATTTATAGACCATTGTCCTTTCTAGTGTCACTTTGAATACCCCAAATATGCACTGTCAATGTTACTATAACCGTTACCTTATCTCACAGTGATGGAAGATTCCAGGAGGTAGAATAGCCTCTTGTGAGGAGACTGAGCAGACACACACAATACATCTTCTCCCTCATTGGCTTGATCAGAAAAATAATGGTTTTGTTAATAGCAGATAAAAATGACCCCCCCACACACACATTATGAAACCCAACACAGAGTAATAAGCTCTGGACAAAATATGTGGTGAACTCTAGTATGTGATTACAGTTTATGAGACAGCACGCTGGGAGGGTCACAAGATTAGAAACTTAAATCATTAGAAGAAGGTGTTACAGTTCTACCATTCCCCATTTTCAATACAATCATGGAGCGCTGATAATAATTTCATGTTGTACTGTATTTATGGGAGAAACTATGATTTAGTTTGTGTATAAGTAGGAAAGCCAAGGAATCATGAGGGGCTGGGGTGCACATGAGAAAGTAATGAGGGACATTCATAAACCTGGCAGACTAAATATATGTTTAACTACTGTTTGTAGAGGGCTTTGGGGACGCATTAAGGCAGAACTGGGGAGCAGCTCAGAGTGGGGCAAGGATTCAAGCACATGGTTACTCATGCACATGTTGAAACAGGCACTGAAAAACTTTTAATATGCTCAATACTATGGAAAGAAAGAGGAATATTTTGTCAACTTTTTAAACTAATTGTATATTATTGTCTCAGAATTGTCATGGGTTATTTTTCAGGTATCATTTACCTCTTCTTGTTCCTATTTGAACACTGAGACGTATTTTGGCAGGGCCTTTTAAAATCTCACAGGCCTCACAATAAATAAAGGAAGGCACCCTCTTGTGAACTATGTGGGAAATGGGTTCCATGTGAAATGTTGCCTGTTCACAGCTGGCTGGGAGGTGTGGGCGGGGGGAAGGGGAGCGGAGGGGAGGAGTTTGAGTAGTGTACTCTCCTTTAGTCCATTTTTCATATTGTTATGGGTGGTCAGGAGCTGGTGTTAGAAGTAAAGGGGTGAATTGGGCAATTGGGTGTTGCTAGGTGATGATACGGGGGGGTGTCAGGAGACATCTCCATCCCCAACAGTGCTGTCTGTTCCTTGCCATTATTATTTTCTCCTTCCTGACCGCCTCTTTTCTCTTTCCCTCCTTTTTTCTCCCTGATCAATATGGATGAGTAGGAACCACTTATATATTTGCCTTAAATTGGATAAGGACCTCTCTCCAGAGATCTTCCTCTCATATAGAGAAGCCTATATTTTTTACCACAACCCTGCCTAACATTCCCTCACTTCAACCCAAGGCTGTGGCAGGCCTTCTGAGGAAAGAACAAGCCTACTCAACTTCGGGATTCAACTATTTTGCCTAATCTTCATTCCTGATCTATTAATTGCGCTCTGGACATTGTGTAGGCATTTACACCAGTGCAACTGGATTTAAAATGCTGACCAGTCAGAATGGAACCACCTATCATGGGATACTCACTGCAGGTGGCGCTTGATCCTAGCTGTTCTGGGGATTAGCTGTCTTCCAGGTCTGACACCTCCCCTTGCCATCTCTCAGCCCATTGTCATACCTCTCACTCTGTGGCCCCTCTCTTGCACCAGGAGCTGCAGCTTCCTCCTCAGAACGCCTCCTCTGGCCAGGTTACTATGTGGCTTCCCCTTCTGAGATACAGTCTCTCACTGGCCCCATTGTCCAGGCAATGCCACTCAGTCAGTGACTGGTAGGGGAATCTGGGCCTACCTACTACTCTGAGTTCCAGTCCAGAGACCCTACAACACACAGCAAAGGTCTCATAGGTGCTGGAAATAAGGGCATTGGGGGTGTGGCGGCATGCCCTGGCTTGAAGTGGTTTCCATCAGATACAGGGTTTACAGTTTGGTTCAAGGCTCTCAGCACCCCCACTGTTGCAGCACCCCTGCAAGGACTGCTCAGTCCCTACCCTTGCTGCTCTTCCTTGGGCTGCTTCCTACCCACCTCCCACAGGCTCTCATCTTCACCCTTCTCTCTTCTGGGTACACCCTTTCCTCAGGGCCAGGCTCCCAGAGTCCTACTCTTTCCCAGGCTTCCCTCTTTAATGTACAGAGGGTGGCTACAGACTTCCTCACTGTAGTCATTTCTATTGCCAGTTTCCTGGCTTTATACTAGCTCAGCCCACAGCTGCTTAGCTGAGCTCCATCTTCTCATTGGGGTTGCTTCTCCAGTGTACACCCCTCATGTGTGGCCTATCTCACTAACTGGCCCATTCTCAGCTTCCCTAATCCTTTTGGGGCTGGGGTGGGGTGAATACCCCATCACACCTCCACTTTGTACTAGTGTATGAATGAGGTCCAGGACATAGGCGTGTGATGGTATCCACATTGGCTGATGCACCAGAGACTGAACTGGGGACCCCCCAGAGCTAAAAACATTAGGTGCTACAGCATGAACTAAATAGCCAAGATTTTATAGCTGGGAGCTGTAACAACTCGTATGCTCTGTGGATCGGCATGAAGAGGGATCTGTAACACACACTCACCAGCAGCTTACAGGTGGGTAGGTGCCATGTGTTTGACAGTAGGCCCGCTCCACCCAAACTGCCCTGTTACACATTTATAGGGGTTGATGACTTTCATTTTATCGATGAATTCTCTTTCAGGGCTCCTTGCGGCCACTGATGAAAAATTATAATAGGCCTGATCCTCCATAAATGGCTCTGTAGCTCATATTCTCAGTAGCATTTTCTCAGAAGACTGTTTTGAGGATCAACTGGATAACAATTGCAAAGTCCTTTGAAGATGAAAAGATGCTCTGTAAGTGCTAAGAATTATCAAGCATTGGGGAATGCCAATGAGTGCCAGACAGAGATGGTGTTCCCACAATAGTCCCATGCCTCATGTTAACAATCAAAAGAAATAGGAAAGTAAATCCCAAATGTCTTATTTTTACCTATTTTCCTTCAAATAGGACAAAATTCCACCTTAATTATTTTTCTAATAATGTTTTCCACACTTCTCAATCAGAACTAACATAGTGTGGATGTGTGTTACTTTCTCTGAACACAAATATCCGGTCCATGCAGAAAATATTACATTTGTCATTCAAAGCATCAAACTATAACAAGAATGGAACTGAGTGAAAGATATGGTATAGTGGCACCTTAGTCTATCCTAAATAAATAATAATAATAAAAAATAAGTAAGAAAAGTTAATGAGCAATTTTATTTTCTTTCAGCAAAGGTCGGCAATCCCACGGCAGCAAATTAATCCCAATTAGTAATGATATTTTGTCTTGATACATCATGACACTTTTGATTTACCGGGTTTCCAGGATGCAGGCAGCAAATGTTAATGATTCAGTTTGCTGGGAATTTATACTCCTGCTCATTTCCCATTTGCTGATCAGTTGCGGCTCGTCAAGACTTGGCTGCTTCGACTAATGAACTGACGGCCTCACAGGAATAATGGTGTGTTCTGCAGGCCTCATTTTTTTTCATACCATCTGCAGAAATGCAGGTTCTCTATGAGAAAATATTCCTGGCAGCCAGGAAGGAGTGATTATGATCATATAAATGTCACTTGTAATTTGTATTTCACTTGTTTAATGGCGTTGCCACTAAATGAAGGTTTCTGTAGAGAACAAAACTAATTATAGTAAATTCAGCATTTTGGGGGGAAACTCTTGAAGGGAAGCATACCTAGTTTTGCTCATTTCCTTAAAATATTCTGATAGCAATGATGGATTTTTACATAATGATTTATCTGCCCAGCTGGTCTAGTTTGAATTAGAGCTACACAGAATGTTTCTCTAGAGGTTTGTAAAGGCAGCAAACACCACTTTTCTTGTACATAGCAAACTCAAAAACCATTTAAATCATCAGGTGCTGGGAAAGCTTGAATACTTGTTGCAACAAGAGTTTCGCAACAGCTTAAGTTGGAACGGGGATGTCTTCTCCTACCTGATGCTCACTCAGATAATCAGATAGAGAAGTTCCAAATCTGGTTTGATAAATTCTTTGGCTGTCCTTGTCAAAAGAAATGTCATCAAGATATTCAGGTACACTGTGGGTCATATTGTGTTCTCATTTAAATCAGTCTTAAAATGGGAGTAACTCAACTGAAGTCCATGGAGACATATTAATGAAAGCTGAGAGTTGAATCAGGTCCTGTGAAACTTCCTTTTTAACCATGTTATCTTAGAACAAGTCTTAAGGACCTGACCCTCAGCTGGACAAATCAGCATAACTCTGTTGAACTCAATGGAGCTATGCCAATTTACACCAGCTGAGGATCTGGCCTTAGCTTCAGATATTATGCGGCATTATTTCTAGAGGTCTAGACAGTTTACATGAACATGAACCTTCTCTAGATTATCATCTAAAAGAACAGCAAAAGTAGGAGTATGGTATTCATGGCAGCTCTACTTCATGAATAAAGTGAGGAACTGCCTTCAGAGCTAATTTCTCCACATGTTGGCAGAGTTAGATGGAAACTTTGCAGGAAAGTAAAGTAAAAGCAAACAAGTGCGTTTTTTACCTCCTGTGAAGGGAGAAAAAACAATCCCCCTTTTCTGGGGGGGGGGGGGGGGGGGGGGAGATCTTTCCTAAATATAGCCAAAAATTACTGGGCAGCACTGTGGAGAGCATGCACAATTAATACAAACATAATATTAAGAAGGAGTGTCCATATTTTGAGGTTGACCTTGAAGCTCATCCCCCATGCTTTCTGCACATTATGCAAAGCAAAGTGTCAATTAAAACATCAGTGACCTGCATTACCTCGGCCCCAGTTTGATACTTAGTTGACAGCTCTCTGGGGTTTAAAAGCCAGAGACAAAGACAGACAACTCAAGACAATGGGTTCCAAGGAAAAGGCACTAGCTAGGGAAAGAAATGTCAGTAATGAAGCACTGTCTGGGTAAGGCCACATCAAGTTTCTACGGAGCAGCACTGACATTTGTGAAATATAACTAATAACTTGAAGCAATTTAAGCCATGGAGCAGCTTAAGCTATCAGGATCCCCCAAATAGATGGCCTGACACATTCAAAACCTACATCCTTCAGAGAACATGCAAAGCTTCTGATAAAGGGTATCTGTAATTATAGCTTTTCTTTGAAATTAGTACTCTGACTACTTTGCTGAAGATTGATGTACTCTGCAGAACAAGTCCAATTAAGATGCACTTGATATGCCTTAGGAGAGGGGTTCCCAGCCTTTTCAAGCAACTATAACACTATATCTGGCTAAACCCTGGGTAGTGTGAGCTGCCTTCCAAACAGCTGTACTCACCTCAGTTCATGCTGGAGGCTGTCTCATAATCAAACGAAGCTTTGCTGTGAGTTAGGCTTTCCCTATGCTGGCATTTCAGCCTGTGCCAACCCCTAGCACTGTCTCAGTTCACACTCGAGCGTTTTATCTGGAATTGTTCTGAACAATGTATTCACATTAGCAGCACAATAGTCAGCAAAAAGCTGTACCACTATAAACAAGCCCTTAAACTTTGCATAACTGAATCGAGTCTGGCACAAGGGTACCCAATGGGGAAGAGGACAAATGCTCATCATTAAGAAAAGAGAAATCTAGCATATCAATTACAGTGCAAAATCATTGCCAGTTGGGAAACAATTCTTTTAGACATACTGGTATTGGACTTGATCCTTCAGTCTTCACTCAATAAAACATCTAAATGAAGTAAATGAGGAGTTTTTACTATGTGAAGGATGCAGATCTTCTATATATATACTATGTCACATCAGGCAGTGTTACATATCTGTGTAGGGTAGGAAGTATGGGATGGGAAGAGTTAACACATGCCTTTGAAAGTCTCCTATTATATTCTTTCCATATATCAACACCCAGACAACAGCAAGTCACACTTGATCTCAATAGGATGAGTATTTCACATACAGTGAATAATATATAGCCTTATATAAAACTTAGAAAGTGGCTTGCTTATTTTAAGGGATGATGATAATAAAGGAGGAGAAGGAGAAGGAGAAGGAGATGATGGATGGACAGTACTCTTATTTTTTGGGCAACATCTGAGCATTGTTACTATTAATCCAGGCTTAGAAACTCAAGAATGCCAACTGTATGTAACTTCAGAGACTGTAGCCTTAAGTATGTGAACAGGATGAAATATAAAAACCATGGGGTAAACATCTTACATCTCCTACTGATCAGCAAAGAAACATTAATTTGAAGGGGTTTGTAACTGACACTTTGATGAGATGATTTGATCTCAATCTTTTATTGTGGGGGGGGGGAACAACAAAAATTCAAGAAAAGACCTTGAATGTAAATTTTTAAAAGACGTGAATGCCTTTTGCAATTTAAGCCTCTCTCACAAGCAGACCACATACAGTACATTGAAAGTATAAAATAAATGTGCACTGCAGGCTAAGTAAAATGATACTTATGCAATTCCAGACCCGGCCGAGGGAATAAAAAAAAGCTGCCAATACCACTTTTGCTCTTTACCTTTCAAAAAGAATTCAATTTCATTTTCAATGTTAAAATGTTTAAAATATTTTAACGGAAATAACAATTTGTGTCTGTGAAGTACCCTTTAGAACAATTTAATTTAAATATCATTGTCCTTCCGTCAAGGCATTACCTTTAATTGATTTAATCTTAATTTGTTTTTTCCTAGCATGGTAATTGCCATTGATTCCAATTAATATTCGGTTGCCCTATCTCTATAAATAATTACTGCCTGATTTATTTCTCTCAGATGAGGCTCACTCTTGCTATGGCCACCACCTGTGACTTAGAGAGGCTCTCTGGTAATGGAGAAAAGCCAGAGTATAAAATGGAAATGCTTTGAACCGTAGCAGGACAGAGGAAAAGATTCCACCACTACAATGCTAGCCTCAGAATTCTGCTGCATAGGCAGTGCCCTCCTGTCCTTCAAAGGGGTGAGGGAGGAGGGAGCCTGGCTCTTCTGGATTTGCTTTTTGCACAATGCAAACCCATCCAACCCTTCTGCTAGCCCTCCACGTAATGTTACGAGGGCTACCCTGCTGTGCAGGAGAAGCAAATACTTCCTTCAGGACGTCTTTGCTGTCTGGCCTGTTGCTGTGGTAGAAACTGTGTTTGTGCTCTGTCAGGGCTTTATATGGACATGAATGTCTCTTCAGGATCTGTCCCAGGCTTTAGATTTCAACACACATACAATATTGATAATCAGCCAGCGAAATCATTACATGTCTGGATCTTCAGAGACCTAAGCATGTAGTATCCATCTGTTTCTACACACCCTCCATTTCTATTCCTGACCATAAAGGCTTCTTTATTGCTACCATTTCAATATTCTTCTTTCTCACTGAGCTCTCACTCATCCTCTGACCTCAAACTTTCTATGTATCCTGGCAAGGAGCTCTCATGTCTTGGACAGTAATTCAGGATTGTTGATCATTACCACAAAGGTCTTAACATTTTCTCCAGTTCCTCCACTGCAGTAATTCTGAGTCAACTCTTTGATTTTAGGTCACTCTCATAAAACTGGAATGTATCAATTTTAACAGCATGAAGGTTGGTATTTGTACAATTCATTTTATTCATCTTTGTGCATGACCTGCCACACTTTACAGCACAAATATTCAGTGAAGCACAGTGTGCAGGCTTTGGCATTCAGGTAAGGTTACCCAGCACAGTTAGATGAGTGTAATTTCAGAGCAAAGACAGACAAATTTCCTTGCTAGCATAAATTATTGCTATGCTTACTGGGTGCCCTTGGGCTGTGCCCCAACAAGGATGGGCACAATCCAGTTGTCCTCCAGTGTGAGGAGGGAGAAGAACTGGAGCATGAGTTATATGTAACCCTTCTGTCCATCTAAGTTGGCAGCAACAATGGCCGGGTTCTGTATCTAGGGGTTCTGTTTCAATAACACAATGCAAAACCGGCTTAAGCCCCTACCCAGTGACCTGGGACAATTACATATCACCCCCTCTAAGAGGCAATACTTCCCCTCTCGCAAGCACGGAGTCTGAGTGTAGCAGAAAATGTTTAATAACATGAGGTAAACGACATCAGCATTAAATTGGAAAAACACCACAAACAGGATTCATAACACAAACCATGAGCAAAAAAACCTACCCCAGCAAATTGGGCTGTGTACTTTCCCTTTGGCTCTTGAATCCAGCAACCCAAAAATCACCCAGAGTCCCCAAAGTCCAACACCCCCAAAGTCTCTTGGGTTCAGCAACCACCCAAAGTCCCAAAAGTCCAACAAACCCCAAAGTCTCTGTCCCTGGTCAGTGCAGCCCCAGAGTAAAAGGGGGGGCACACAGGGTGTTAAGGGGCACCTTATGTGATCCAAGGCCAGCCGGCCGTCTCTCCGTGGGGTTCCACCGTAGCCTTCACCATGAGCCAGTCCACTTCCTGCCGTCCCACAAACTGCTGCGCTCTACGAGCTGCTCCGCTCACTGACCTGTGAGTTGCTCCAGCCATCCCCGCAAACAGCTCTGCTCGCCATTCCTTGGGCCGCTCCAACCGTCCCCACAAGGCTCCGCACCACTCGCTGCTCCTCCAGTCGTCCCCACAAATTGCTCTGCCAGCTGCTTAGCAATATAGCTTCGGGCTCTCCCACTAGTTAACACAGCACTCAGTGATCTCAGCTCTTAATAACTTTAGCTCTTTTGTGATTTCAGCTCTTAGCAATTTCAGCTCACAGTAGGGGAGCCCCAGTGCTGGTACACCATTGGCCCAAAGTGAATTCAGCTCAGCAGCCTGTGACTAGACTCCTAATAGAATCAAAGTTAGCTCTGACATTCAAGAGTGGAGAAGGCCCATACCATCAGCTACAACTACCTGTCCTCATCCTCTCTCAATTCACTGGGTTTTGTAACCCATGCCCCTTGTCGGGCAAGTGCTACTTAGGTAATGGTGAAGGACTCACTTAGTCCTTCTGTCATACAACAGTTCCACTGGCCTTGATTCACAGAATCAGGGTAACAAAACTTTATTCTTCCTGCCCCAATAACAGAGAAACTGGGGATCCCACACCAGCCAAAGTAACCACTTTCAGTTGCTGTTGTTTCATGCCAGGCGAGTGGGTGTGCCTATGCAAACAAGATCAGCCCCTGGAGTTCTTTTCCACACTCACCATAATTCACCACCAGATGTCAGGGTAGAGCTCATCCTGACTCTGCTTATATAGATAGGATGTGTAAAAAAGGGTGCAGGTACATAAGAAAGAAGAAAAACAAGCTGAACTCCAATTTAAGCAAATACACAGAGGAACAGATTAAAGAGTAGGGAAAGAGAACAATTAACTAGTTAATTTGTGTGTCTGGATCCAACCTATTCTTTCTCTCATCACCAGTAAAAGCACAAGATAAAATAAATAGAATCAATCAATAGATCAAATAAAGCAAGCAGTAGACATCAGCCCTCAGAGAATAACCACCAAGTCAGAAACAAGCAGAGAAACAAGCAGAGCTTGCAAGGAGCTCAACTCAGAACAGAGGGATAGGGGAGTCCTTGTCCACCTCCCAACCAGGCAGTTCAGATACATCAAACTCTCAAGGAACTGCTGCAGTCAGGTTCAGTCTGAACTTGAAATTACCAATAAGGATAATAAAGATATCAGGAGAATGGTGTGTCAGGTCAGACTCAGCTGATACATTATCAGGTACAGCTGATACTGATTGAGGTGACAGTGGTGTGTCTGTCTATCTCCTCTAAACTCAATGACAGTGAAGGCAATAATCAGGAAGATACAGAGGCTATTATTCTGACAGTGGAGGAAATAGTGACGGTATAGGGCAAGGTATCAAGTTACAAGCATGGGAGTGAGTCTCCTAATGAGCTGATGTTGGTACCCACTGAGGATGCTAATGTCTAGCTTAAGCTTCTGAGCATGCCCAGTATGCTTAAGTAAGGGTGAAATCCTGACCCTATGGAATTCAGTGAGTTTTGCCATTAACTTCCATAGGGCCAGGATTTTCACGAGATTTTTCCAGAAACCTGAGCAGTCTCAGAATGAGGTGAGTGCTAGTGATCTTAATGGCAAGTACCTCATCTTAACTCTGGACAAACCTGACTCCTGAATGCTTATTAAAACATTAAATGGTACCAGAGGTTATATCAGATAACGTCAGTTACAGTGGACGCAATCAAAAAGTCAAGATGTAACTTTAAGCATGCTGCCACTGAATGGAATGCACAGCCCCGAGACGGGCACCCAGGCTCCCTGTACAAAGTTTGGGGAGAGTTAAGTGCCTAAAAACGGGAACTACAAAAGCCAGCACACTGAATGGCAAAACTCACTGAATTCCATTGGGCCAGGATTTCACCTAGACAGCCAACTGGAAGTACTGACGAGAGAAGTGTGGCCTAAGCTCCACAGCTCAAGGGAAGTTAGGCAACTCTCTCCACTTGAGGTTCACAGCTGTGAACCTTCTTCCTGGACTTAGGCCTTTAAAAACAACATGGAGTCCGGTGGCACCTTAAAGACTAACAGATTTATTTGGGCATAAGCTTTCGTGGGTAAAAACCTCACTTCTTCGGATGCCCCCTGATACGTAGGCCTTTAAGCCACTTCTCACAAGAAAAATAAAAAACCCGAAACACATGAGGAGGAGCCGCCCCCTTTATAACCTGTAGCTCAGTGGTTAGAGCACTCCCCCAGGATGTTCAAATCCCCCAAGTTCAAATCCCTCCCCTGCCTGATGTGGAGTTGAATCCCCATCTCTGGAGTGTGCACTAACCACTGAGCTATAGAGTCATTCTCACTCTCTCGTGACTATTGAAGTATGTTATACAAAATGGAACAGTTTCAATTGGAAAGACTGAGAGACTCCCTCTCCACACTCCCCCTGGATATACCATAGCCCAGTGGTTAGGCACTCTCCTAAGACGTAGGAGATATTGGCTCAAAAGCCTGCTTCACATCAGTCAGAGGAAGGATTTGAATCTGGTTCTCCCACATCCTGGTGAATGCCTTAACCACTGGCTAAAGGTTTGGGTGGGAGACCTCACACCATCATTTCTTTCTTCTCCAGCTGTGTTTTGTGCAGGGTGATAGCTGTTAGGCAGCCTCTGAGAACATCTATCAGGTCAAGCCCTGTGGGAGATGGGAGGGGCATGGCTAGTCTGAGGATTCTGCTGGAAGTCAGGACTTTGTCAGCTGTACTCATGCTTATGGGCAGATTTTTAAGTGCCGCAGGAATTTTACTAGCAGAAACTTAGGGGTGTACAGCGTTAGGCAGCAGCTGAGTGGATCTTTTGAGGATGTGACTTTGGACTTAGACACCTAAAATGGCAGATAAGCACCTAATTCCCTTTGTAGATCTAACCCCAAATGGTATTTGAAAAAGCACCTAAATGAGTTGGGCACCTAACTCCCATTGGCATTGCTGAAAGTCAATGGGAGTTGGGCACCCAATTTATTTGGATGCTTTTGTAAACCCCGCTAGGCACCCATCTGCATTTTAGGCATCTAACTACCTTGGTAAATCTGGCCCTACCTACTTAAACCAGGACTTACATTGTAAGGTATCTGGGGCTCTTTGGGGGCTGTCTTATGTTCCTTGTGTGTGCAGTGCCTAGCACAACATGCTCCATGACTAGGTGCTATAGGAATACAAATAATATACAACAATAATAGCATCTTACCTACCATTGAAAAATATAAGAAAATATTCAATGCTGAGCCTAGGACCCCTTTGTGGCTTTAGCCTGAGGCCCCTAAGTATCTTTGGAAATCTGGCTCCGCCTCCCTGATAGCACTGGAACTGGCAATAATTTTTCTCCCAGATAAAATGTTGATGAAAAAATGTTAACAGCACCCACTATCCTCTCTCCACACCCGACAGATTTGCAAGCAAGCAAGCAAACATACCCTGCACAAAAATGGCATCAGGTTAAGCAACAGTTTGCCATTTATCTCAATCCCACTGGGGCTGTGAGAAAGCAAACTATAGGCAATGACAGCTGCATACAGTGGCCTCGGCAGTACTGTATGGTTACAAGGCTAATCCTCAGGCCCAACCTCCTTATTTGTGGGTGAAAAATGAGCCTGCAAAATTACTTTCAGGTAGCAAAAATCAGCTGTAAACACAAATTAGAGCATTGGTACCATTAGCTACATAGCTGTACTCCTAATTAGACACACACTGTCAAATTTCCCCCCACCTTTGAACACCAAAGCACTCAGAGAACCTTGAATGAAAGTCGCTATATAAAGGCAAAATATGATTGTATTTTATCTGAACTGGATCTCTCTTCCCTTGCTATGATGTTCTTGCCTAGAATAACTGAGTGCCTTTCTCTTCCGTTGCGTATTAGGGCTCAGAGAAAGGAAAATTAACAGCTTGTGCCACTCAGAACACAAATCTCTCTTTCATGATATAGCTACCCAAACTCTCTGTCATGGCATTTCAGAGCTGGAGTGTGAATTAATGTTCAGAGCAAGGCCCGAGGATTCAGGACATAACAGATCAGAAACAGAAATGAGAAGTGACCTTAGGCTAGACACTTAACTTCTCTGTGCCTCATCTTACTCAATTTTATAGGCAATAATACTCCTTATATATTTGACAGCGTGGTTTGAGGCTTAATTAATTAAAGTCTGTAAATTACTGTGTGATCACTGAATGAAAGGGAGTTTGCAGAGATACAGTATGATGTAACTTATAGGGTAATATCACTGGTACTCTATAGTGCATACCGACCCTGCCCTTTAGAATTTCTTCAACAGGAAGTGGTGAGGAACTCTGTGCTGTTCAAAGGAATTCACTCTGTAGAGCAGCAGGAATTGTGAAAGGCCAAGGCTATACTTCATAAATTGAACCTTTCCTAAAATTCAATTCCAGCTTTTAGGGTTAGCAAGCCAAATCCAGAAATGTGGGTTTCTGGCTGACTGGGAGGTATTCAAAGGGGCTGCATGACCTGAAGATGGATCTTCCAGCCAACAGTTAGGAAGTTGTCAGCCAGGAAGAGAAAATGGAGATCTGTGCAAAGATTCCCCCCTACAACCTGAATAAGAGGAAAAGACATCCCCAGTGACCCTCAAGGAAGAAATAAAAAACAGAGAAACTTTGCCATTTGGATCCACATGTGGGTTAGTGTAGCAGTACAGGGAGTACCAGCTAGGGAACCAATAGAAGATAGGATGGAAGGGAAACGAGGACCTCATTTGCATGAGCGTCACATTCTCTGCCAGGGAGAAGGAAAGTACCGAGTTCTCCTTTTGTTCACTTTAATCAAACTGATTTGGCTATGATTTTATGAACACGTAGCTGTCTACTGAGAGAGAAGCAGTTCACATTCTGACTGCGCAGGTGGATGAGCCCCCTGAGTCATTCTTTCTGAAATGACAGTGTTCACATGGCTATCTTGGGCTACTGCACCCTCCAGTCTGCAGTAAGTTGAGACCAGGGTACGGAAATGAATTAAGGTCAATGGAAGGAGTAGCAGTTGCAGCAGAGACGAGGAGCAAATCCCCCGCCTGCATCAGGTACAAATTTCGTACAGAGAAAACATTATACAGATTGAATTGTGCTTAACCTTTTTCTTTAGAGCCTTGTAGTCACCTCCATAAAACAGCTGGGCCTCTCCTCTCCCCCTGCAGGATATGTGGCATTGATAGGAGTTACATGTAGCCTGAGGGTGGGAAAATGAGGTCCCTGGCCTCCCTAGATGGATTAAGAAGCAGCAATCAGACAGGTGAGAGAGAGAGAGAGTCCAACTGGCACTAATCCTCCCTCTGCCACCGTGCTGAATCCTGAGTTTCTACTTTCACTGCCTTGCTCTGTGTCACTGTCAGATTCTCTACCCATCTATCTAATTCAGCTGGAGACGATTTTGGCTTGAATTAGAGAGGTGGAGGTTGTCCCAAAATGCACAACATCTCCATTCCTAATATCTGCGGCAAATTATATACCGTTTCTTCTATCAGTGCAATAAATCGTGGTCTTTTACAGTTTGTTCATTGTAGGATATATACTGGCCTGAAAGTTGATGTTTATTCCAGTGGTCCCATAGGTTATGTCAGGCTGGGATTCAGCTGAGACCTCAAGTCTTATTCCTTTCTGAAGAGTCCCCCACAATTAAACTGAGCAAAGCAGCAGCAAATGTAGTACCAGAAATTCTATGCTTTTTAAGCCAAGTTATAGCTGATTGCTCCAGAACCTGCTGAGCCTGTGGGTGTAGGAATCATTACAGTCGCTACAGCTGTTCATTTTCTTTTTTGCGCTTCCACATTTTCATTAATTTTTGAATCTCAGCTTTGTGATTTCCAGACCACATGCAGAAGGGAACTATCATGAGGACACTTCACAGAGACACAAAGAAAATGTATGGGAATCAGGGCAACCCAGGATGTTCTACTGCAAGGAAATTCCACTCCAATGTGCCTGGAAAAGGAATAATTGTGCCAGGCTCAGAACATCCCTAACTGAATTAATAAATTGTGCGTATTTTTGAACAACTTCCCACCCCCCAAAAACCCCCATCACTGAACAGGCAAATATGAATATAAAAGAAGGTTATGTAGCTCTTTGGAGCCACTGCAACAAATTGGAAACGTTATTTGAAATGAAAAAGCCCTGCAAAGTCAGCCAGTCGCTGCTGTGCGATGCAGTGGGGTGGGGTGCTGCGTCAGCCTGCTTGCTCAGTGGAGTCACAAGACATACTCATACTTTCATTTCTATAGCAAATTTCATCCGAGGATCTCAGAGAGCTTTAAGAATATTTATAATTATTTCAGCCTTACAATGTTGCTTTGAAATATTAAATGCATTTTCATGGAGGGAAATTGAGCTGTGCGGTGAGCTAGTAGCAAGGCTGGGGCCAGAACCGAGGAGCTCCGTCATCCAGTCACCTGGTCTAACTGTTAACCCGCAATCTTGTGATCAAAATTGTAGCATTTAAGGTCCTGAATATTGCTCCCTTTTAAGTCAATGATAGCTCTGCCATTGACTTCAAGGGAAGCAAGATCAGGCATGCTTTTTGCTTTATGTGCACCACAAATATGAATCAAACCAGTTAGATACAGTTTAGTTGTTTTCAAACACTGTTTACTAGGATACTTTTAGAGGAATAGGAATTGATCAGGGTTTGTTTGTTTTCCATTTTCACAAACTACTAAATCCCAGCTTTAGGAAAATGAAAATCCTTTTTCCAAAGAAAAATCAGCATCAGAGACATCAACATGGATTCAGACAGATATAAATGTAGCAGAGCAACAAGAGGGAAGGGAAAAAAATTAAACAGTATTCAGAGCAAATCAATTTATACTCATACAAGACTTGCTGGAAAGGTGATGCTGTATTTCTGACTCAGCTCTGAAAAGGTCAGGAACAGACAACTGATGACCACATCCTCCACTGCAGATTTCCCACTGGTAATCCCTTCCTGGAGGGTAAAGGGTTACCCATCCCAGGGAAAGCATTGCTGAAGAAAATCAGTGTATCTATTGATTAAAAAGTTGAACTCCTTCACATATGCTGAACCATGTACAGAACGGCTGATGATCAGGTAGTTAGGTATGGAAATCGTATCATAAAAGAACCATGCTGAGTTCAGAGAGAATCCCTTGAAGTAAAAGGGAAACAGACATTTCTTAATCTTACCACATCCATAGCCTGTAAAATCAGTGAAAAAAGCCCTAGAAACTAATTAACGTTGGCAGCTAAACCATTAAAGCTTGATAAAGGGAAGCCCTTGTCCTAACAAAATAAAATATAGTCTAGGTAGCTCAACGTAGATAATCACAATTGCTCTTTACTTAGTAATCCTTAAGATTTAATGGTTTCCACAGTTGAAACCAAACCCTGCAGAAGTCTCATGGCATATTTCGAGTATAAACTCTTCAAGGCAGGAACCGTCAACTATTCTGAGTTTGTACAGTGCCTGCCACAATGGCGTTCCAGTCTTGGTTGGTCCTTAGGCAGTGCTATAACAAACACAATAAATAACATGGCAGAAATTTGAGACTGATGAGCTAGGAGAAGCAGATATTTCCATAAAACCCATACCCACACACATTCAGTTGAAGGAGGGAAGCTGATCCATATGTTTAAAAGAAAGAAACCTGTCTCCTAAGAGGGAGACTATTGACATTAGCAGCAAAGTTCCTCCCAAAGGAAGGAAAATTGAGGCCCAATTTGTTTGAATTCTGTTAATAGCTCAAACAACAGAAAACTAAAGACTCAGTGGCTAAAGTAGTAAGGACTTGATTCAGAACAGACTCATATGGTGTAACTCTGTTGAGCTCCATGGAGTTACTAACAATTTGTGTTGTAAATGAGATTGGAACCAGGCCTCAAGAAGAGAGAGAAATGGGTAACCTTGTCTAATAGTTTGCGTGAAGGGCAAGGGCTAGGACACTAGTTATTACAGAATAACTTGTGGACATATATAAATGCCAGTCCCACTGAGAAAGTTTTGGCTGATTCCAGACTACTGGAGTCCTAGGGTGCAGGACAATCCATTCAATGGTGTGAAAAAACACCATCTTCATGCTAATTGCTGTAGATTATTAATCTGGAGACAGTAATCCTGGCTACTAACCCTCAGGAATACCCACCTCCATTTCTGTGCAAGAGCTTTCCTCCCAATGCTCACAATTTTAAAGTCAGAGTTCATTAGCCATACTGACCTGTATATCATACAGCCCAGCAAGGTCCTTGGCTTAATTTGGAACCAAATGAGAGCAAAATTAAAAAAAAATACTATTTTTGAAAGATACAACTGGAGGAAAAAGAGGATCTGATAACTGATAAGGATCTGAGAGGATCTGATAACTGATAAAACTCTAATGGGGGAAGGAAGCTACCCCTCTGGTGCTTTCACAGCGCTAAGAGACACTGTGTAACTTTAGAATACTAATATGCTGAGTCCTTCTAGATATGCTCAGTCTGCCTTACTAAAGGTAAGAACTGAAGGATCAAGTCCCTGGCACCATAGAACAGTAATCTAGTCATTCCTTTAGGACAAGGTATCCTAATTTCAGAGGAACCTGATATTTTACAAAAATCCTGAAAGCCATCATTTGTCTTCCCCCAGCTGGGGGTAATCTGACCTACAGGGAGTTATCACATCTGGCTGAACTGAGATTTTTTGCAGAATGGAGTTTATTTGGCCTGCGCTATATTAAATTGTCTTTGACATGCTTGCAGCCCTTTAGTGTTCACTTAATATGAGTTAGTTCACTTGCATGATAGTTAACCAAAATGGTGAATTTTATGCAAAATATTAATGAGAAACAAATTGTGAATTTGTAACCATACTAGATGCTTGAAGAGTTGCACTTGTCCAATCAGGGCACAGAAACATACCACATAACTAAATGTGTTCAATCAAAACTTGGCTAAAGTACTAACCAAGAACAATCTACAGGTCAAGAATTATTCACAAAAATTGTTCAACAGATAATGAATCAATTTGAGACAATCATGATCTGGGACCTAGACAGTTCATGAACCGAAAAAAAATTGGAATTAATTGATGTTATTTAGTTTAATTTATTTACCTAGTTCTAATTCTAAACCGGAGATGAAGGAATGATATTTCTGAGGTGATCCAGGAGAAGAGCAATGTGTGGATAAATGAAGAGGTTTCCAAATGGCTTCTTCACCTCTTATGTCCCACACTGTCATGAACAGCTTCTTCGGGCTCAGAGTGCTTTCGTTCCCCTGAAAATGTCGGCTTTTGCAGAAACCTGTGGATTTCCCCCTCCCTCTCATCTGCTAAAACCACAATTGAATCATTTTTTGTTGTTCTTCAGGACCCAAAAACCATTTTGCTACTGAAAATATTGGGCGTATAAACCACATGGAAAACAAGTATTATGGGATACTAGGCACAAGCTTTGAAGGGAGTGGAAACTGGAACTCAGGTTACTAGCAGGTACAACTGGAGGCAGCTAATACCCACCCATCCAAATAATGCCCTATGAGAGGTTAGGTCTGTACTTCAGATCCCTATTCATCTCTTAATAGCAACTTGACTTACCAATTGATGGAGCATTTGCACAAATAAACAAAATATATAAAATATATATTTGCTCTCTGATTCTGAAGACAGCAAGCACAGGTGATTGCCACTGCTGTGCAATTCCTAGAAACAGTCTCTGCACAAACTATCTCAAGTATTTCTAGGAGCAGGCAGAGACATCTTTGAAATGCCTGAAACAGCATGCTGTAAGAAATCTCAAAGAGAGAATTCAATGTGCCAAGCTTGACAGAGGGCAACAGAAAACTTCCAAGCTGTCCAAATTCAGGAAGAATTAATTGTACCTTCTTTTTATGTACGGAGCTTTGGAAATATCTCTGAATACAGAAAATTCAGCAAAGACTGACAAGAGCCCTCCCCCTAATTTCTTCAGTCTAAACAGAAGAGAGAACAACATGTTGCAACTGTTTTATTTTACAAATGTTTGAGATTCTACAGTTGGGGGTGGGAGTTTTAAAGTCAGCTACACAAGAAGCCTATAATTGAGCCTTTCCTTCTGCTAAGTCCTTCCAAGGGACTGAATCAACATGTTCTTATGCAGCCCCTATAATGCACACACATAGAGCCAGGTCTTCAGCAAGTGTAAAACCATAGCAATGGAGGTGCAGAAGTTTACATCAGCTGAGGGTCTGGCCCATAATATTTGCCACATTCTAATTCAGAGAAGTGACCAAAAAATTAAGAGAAATACATTCCTAGATTGCTACTGCATTTCCAAGTCAGGTTCTAGCACTGATGCAAGTAGTTAGAAGACCGCAGTACATGGTCAGATGAGGCCAATGGGACTACACAAATTGATATTAGGCTCATGGGTTGGGGCAAGTTATGCTCTCAGTACATCTGGGAAAGTTTTCAGATGTTCAACACTTTCAAGACAGCTTTGAAATGAAGTTACACCTTGTTTTCTCTATCCCTGAGACGATCAGCTACTTCGGTCTCCCGGGCAAAATAAGATGCTGTTATTGCTTGTAAGTATGGAGTAAACATGGTGTGATTTTGAGTCCCCGAATCACCTAGAAATAAACGTCTGTGCTCTCTTCTCCAGTTCACAATGCAAACATGTTTAATCTAATTTCTAGAGCTGACCAAAAAAATTCTGAAGTTGCTTTAATTGAAAAATGGCCTTTTTAAAAAACAATTAAAAAAAAAAAAATCTTATGGCTGAAATCCTGCCATTACTAAAATTAATGTGAGTTTTGTCATTGATTTTTGTGGAGCCAGGATTTTACCCTATACCTTTAAAAAAATTGTTAGCAAAATAGCTATTGAATTTTTTTGTTGAATGAAAATTTCAAAAACCATTCATGTGTCCAATATAAATTTCATCTCACTCACTCCAGCCCCTAAAAGATTCTGAAAAAAAAAAAAAAATGAATCGACCAGTTTTGAACAATTGACAACTGTAAACAACAGGGGCGGCTCTAGCTTTTTTACCGCCCCAAGCACGGCAGGCAGGCTGCCTTTGGCGGCATGCCTGCGGGAGGTCCGCCGGTCCCGCGGCTTCGGCGTACCCGCCGCCAAATTGCCGCCGAAGCTGCAGGACCTGTGGACCTCCCGCAGGCATGCCGCCGAAGGCTGCCTGACTGCCGCCCTCAGAGCGAACGGCAGGCCACCCCCCCGCGGCTTGCCGCCCCAGGCACGCGTTTGGTGCGCCGGTGCCTGGAGCCGCCGCTGGTACACAATAATAGGTTTCCATTCTTAAACCAGCTCAACCAATCTGAAACCCACATAACTATTGTGGGCTCCAAAGTTTGTCTGACCCCTGAAGTTACTGGGTGTAAATTCTGCTTAGGAGAGAATATAAAGAAGGGGGCAGAAAAGAGACAGGGAGAAAAATGTCCCGTGAAAAAAACCAGGGTAAAAAACAGAGCAATGGGCAGGCAGCATGAATATCTGGGATAGAGTCACAACTGCGAGTGCAGGGAGGTGCAAATTGTCTTCACAGAACAACTTTGCCGGGGAGTTTCCTCCAGGGAGGGGACAGCCTCAATCTTGGCAGCTGGATCTAAGGCTGCAGTGGGGAATCAGCACACCCCCTCCTTACTCAACACTGCCCATGTTTGGAATTGTGCTGACTAGTTGTGAGGCCCCCCCCAGTGGACGGGAGGGTGTGGGTATGATGCACTGCTGCAAGCCATTTTTGGGTGGACTTTCCAACTGCCGTGGTGTCTGAGATCTGTGCCAGCTGTATTAAATCTGACCCCAGTATCAACCTAGGTTTTGTGAATTGCCCTTCTTTCCCAATTTAGCTCATTCTTCCGTTTACCTAGATTGTTTTTTTTTTAATTGAATTACCCTAGAAAACAACATGGGTTTATAGTACAGGGAAAGGGGAAAAATAGGTGTATGGACCTGCAACCCCTGTGAATTTGGCTTCTGAGGTTTGCAAACCCTGTATTCCATGGGCCTCCCTCACCCCTGCTTAACATGAAAAATGGATACATTTGCATTTTGCCTGATGACGTCTTTTCACCAGGTGTGATTCTCCCTTATCCCAAATGCTGGTGTCAAAAGCTGGGTTTTGTATTTTCTGCCTACACAGAAAATTACTTTTGCATATGGTATTTATGCCACTTTTGTGTGCAATATGTTCATTCGTTCTAACTCCCACCGTGCGAAAGCTCTAGCAGTGGGAAGAAGGGTGAACAGCAGGCCAAATCCTTCTACTTGTGAGTGGAAAAGAAAAGTTGTAAAGCTGCAAATGATTTCTTTTTTGTTTTGTTGAAGAAGAGGGAGAACAGGAGCAAAGGACAGGGTGTTCCTTCTGCAGAGAAGAGAGGAACAGGCTGGTACAAGTACAGCAGGAGCAGCAGCATCTCTCATGCCGTAGCCTCTTAAAAATATGCTTGTACTCCGGACCCTTTAGATGAGATCCCATTGATCTCAATGATGAAGGACTGAAGGATTTGGTTCTGGGTACAAGGCACAGGGACAAAGAGGGAATCTAAAGAGAAAAACCACCCTAGAGAATATATCCATAGGAAGCAATGCTATTGGAGAGAGAGAAAATAAAACCATCAGTGTTTTTAGATCAGCATTCAAATGGGGTCGGAGAATGCATTAGTGGAGGGCAGGAAGGTAGATGCTGCAGATCGAGTACACTGAAAAATAACCATGCAATAGCACGGGGAGAAAAACCTTTGCACATCATGCAGAAAATCATCAGCTATGCAATAGGGAGGCATAGACGGAGGAGGAGGTGGAGAAGCAATCAAGATCTCGGTACGTATCAGTGATAACATCCACTGAGTGGCTTGACATCCATTATTTCTTTCCTAGTCATAGGCACTGCTAGTACCAGAGGAAGCCATGTGACTGGCAAGGCACATAGGTGAACTGTCACTCACCTGGCAAAACCTAATATTTCAGAAACGTTTGAAAAGGCAAAAGAATGCAGAAGGGACCATCCCACAGGCCACAGAAATAAATGCATTTCGGCTCAGCTGCCCACTTTGCAGTGTTTATTCTAGTATTGTCTGTGTTGCTGAACAATGGAATTGCCTGTCTGCTGCTAATGTCATTCATTAAAAGAGAGAAAAAAGGGAACAAAGTTCTTTTGTGTGCCTTAGAAGAGCCCAGGGTGACGCACTGAACTTCAGTAGGAGCCTGGGAGCATTCAATGCATTGCAGCAGGTGTCCAGCATCTCATAGGGTTGGGCCCCAGGTGATGAAAAGATAGAGGTGCAATAATGAAGAACAAGCAGGCACAGACAGCGAGAGATATGGAGGCTAAATGCAAACAAAGAGGTTTGTGCAGGGTATGTTTTTGCTAATGAGAGGAGGGAGAGCAGCTCGGAAGTTTGGCTCGTTAGTAAAGCTGGAAGATGCGACTCCCTATAAGTCACACTCCCTGTAAGTATGGGATTACACTTCTGTAGCTTCTAAAGGCCAAGATCCTTCATCCATTCCCTCCCACAAGCTCTCTGTGTGTCACTGGCCCCCTTCCCACTCTATTGCAGGAACTCCCTGCAGCCCCTCATCCCCTCCCCCATGCCAGAGGCTGCGTGTGCCCACTTGTTCCCCCTTTCCTTAAATGCTAGGGTCACTGTGTGGCTGCCTATTCTTCCCGCCCCATACTGCAGCCCCTCATCCCCTCCCCTCTATGCCAGAAATCTGTGTGGCTTCCATTCCCCCACTATAATTTCTTTTCTTTTTTTGCCTGGGAGATGAGTCATTCGGGGCATCAACATATTCAGCTCTAGCAGGAGGGCAGGAGAGTGGCATTGCAATGCTGGAAAGTGTTAATGGATGCCATTTCTTTGATGGATGGAGAATAGTGCATGTTGAAGTTGCTGGGTCTGGTAACCAGATGCCAGGGCTCCCATGTGTCCCCCCCATTTCACTCTCTGGTTTTCCAGTTTTCACCGAAATCAGTAGGGTTCTGCCAAGAACAGCCCCTGAATTTTTGGAATTGATCAGCTGCAATGAGCAAAAGCGATTGCATTACATCCAAACAGCCAGAGAAGTGCCACAAAGCTGAGTGAAGGGCCTGGCAGGCTTAACGATTAGTTAAGCACATGTTACTATCTGGGAACGTAGAGTCCAATTCTGCAGTGCTTTATTGAGCAAAAATCCCACTGAGGTCCAGGGAGCTCTTCCATGGGGTGACCTTGTGTGACTGCTATAGCCAGATGAATACAAATAGAAGAAAAGATTCATATGAGCCCTCCTCATTATTTCCACATCAAAACTGCTGACTTCCACACAACTCTGATCTGAATTTATCCAAGCATTCCAGTCAGGACACAGCCTGGGGAATGTCACAAAGATGAGGTCTTCCCTTACATTATTTACACAATGTCACAATTACATGCTTCCATATACAAGGAACAGACTTTTTTCTCTCCACAGAATTTCAGAACTTGCATCTCTCATCCCTGGCAAAAGCAGGAAGTGCAGGAGCATGCAAAAGTATAAATACAATGAATGCTCAGCAAAGGGGTTCTGGACGCATTCAGACCAGGGCCGGATTAAGCTTTTGTGAGCTTGGCGCCAAACATGGGCCCCCATGGAGGCAATGGAGCATGGCGTGGGGAGGTCAGTCCGCGGAGCAAGGGGCCAGCCAGAGGCAATGGGGCATGGCATGGCAGGGGTGGCCCTACTCCGCCCAATGCGAGGGCACTATTTACAAACCGGCAGTTGCCAGACTCACAGTAGCCTACTCGGCCCTGAGCTGCCAGCATGTCCCTTCCCCTCTGGGGTGGACCTATGGTTTGCCACACAGCCCCCCCACCCAATACCCCTCTGACTCCCTATGGCCAGAGGCCCCCCGGACCCATGCTTGAAAAATAAGAATATAACAGTAGGGATATATTACAGACCACCTGACCAGGATGGTGTTAGTGACTCTGAAATGGTCAGGGAGATTAAAGAGACCACTAAAATAAAAAACTCAATAATAGTAATGGGGGATTTCAACTATCCCCATATTGACTGGGTACATATCACCTCAGGAAGGGATGCTGAGATAAAGTTTCTTGACACCTTAAATGACTGCTTCTTGGAGCAGCTAGTCCTGGAACTCACAAGAGGAGAGGCAATTCTTGAGTTAGTCCTAAGTGGAGCACAGGATCAGGTCCAAGAGGTGAATATAGCTGGACCTCTTAGTAATAGTGACCATAATATAATTAAATTTAACATCCCTGTGGCGGGGAAAACTCCACAGCGGCCCAACACTGTAGCATTTCATTTCAGAAAAGGGAACTACACAAAAATGAGGAGGTTAGTGAAACAGAAATTAAAAGGAACGGTACCAAAAGTAAAATCCCTGCAAGCTGCATGGAAACTTTTTAAAGACACCATAACAGAGGCACAACTTAAATGTATGCCCCAATTTAAAAAACATAGTAAGAGTACCAAAAAAGAGACAACGTGGTTAAACAACAAAGTAAAAGAAGCAGTGAGAGGCAAAAAGGCATCCTTTAAAAAGTGGAAGATAAATCCTAAAGAGGAAAATAGAAAAGAACATAAACTCTGGCAAATGAAGTGTAAAAATATAATTAGAAAGACCAAAAAAGAATTTGAAGAACAGCTAGCCAAAGACTCCAAAAGTAATAGCAATTTTTTAAAAAATACATCAGAAACAGAAAGCCTGCTAAACAACCAGTGGGGCCACTGAACAATTGAGATGCTAAAGGAGCACTCAAAGATGATAAGGCCATTGAGGAGAAACTAAATTAATTCTTTACATCGGTCTTCACCGTTGAGGATGTGAGGAAGATTCCCAAACCTGAACCATTCTTTTTGGATGACAGATCTGAGGAACTGTCCCAAATTGAGGTGTCATTAGAAGAGGCTTTGGAACAAATTGATAAATTAAACAGTAATAAATCTCCAGGACCTCATGGTATTCACCCAAGAGTTCTAAAAGAACTCAAATGTGAAATTGCAGGACTACTAACTGTCATCTGTAACCTATCATTAAATCAGCTTCTGTACCAAATGACTGGAGGATAGTTAATGTGATGCCAATTTTTAAGAAGGGATCCAGAAGTGACCCTGGCAACTACAGGCCAGTAAGCCTCACTTCAGTACCAGGCAAATTGGTTGAAATTATCATAAAGAACAAAATTCTCAGACACATAGATGAACATAATTTGTTGGGAAATAGTCAACATGGTTTTTGTGAAGGGAAATCATGCCTCACCAATCTACTAGAATTCTTTGAGGGGGTCAACAAGAATGTGTACAAAGGAGATCTAGTAGATATAGTGTATTTAGATTTTCAGAAAGCCTTTGACAAGGTCCCTCACCAAAGGCTCTTAAGCAAAATAAGCAGTCATGGGATAAGAGGGAAGGTTCTCTCATGGATTCATAACTGATTAAAAAGTAGGAAACAAAGGGTAGGAACAAATGGTCAGTTTTCAGAATGGAGAGAGGTAAATAGTGGTGTCCCCCAGGGATCTGTACTGGGCCCAGTCCTATTTAACATATTCATAAATGATCTGGAAAAAGGGGTAAACAGTGAGGTGGTAAAATTTGCAGATGATACAAAACTACTCAAGATAGTTAGGACCCAGGCAGACTGCAAAGAGCTACAAAAGGATCTCACAAAACTGGGTGACTGGCAGATGAAATTTAATGTTGATAAATGCAAAGTAATGCACATTGGAAAACATAATCCTAACTAACTAATATATATATATATATATATATATATACACACACACACACACACACACGCAATGATGGGGTCAAAATTAGCTGTTACCGCTCAAAAAAGAGATCTTGGAGTCATTGTGGATATTTCTCTGAAATCATCCACTCAATGTGCAGCGGCAGTCAAAAAAGCGAACAGAATGTTGGGAATCATCAAGAAAGGGATAGATAATAAGTCAGAAAATATCATATTGCCTCTATATAAATTCATAGTATGCCCACATCTTGAATACTTCGTGCAGATGTGGTCGATCCATCTCAAAAAAGTTATATTGGAATTGGAAAAGGTTCAGAAAAGGGCAACAAAAATGATGAGGGGTATGGAACGGCTTCCGTATGAGGAGAGATTAATAAGACTGGGACTTTTCAGCTTGGAAAAGAGGCAACTAAGGAGGGATCTGATAGAGGTCTATAAAATCATGAGTGGTATAGAGAAAGTAAATGGGGAAGTGTTATTTACTCCTTCTCATTATACAGGAACAGGGGGCCACCAAATGAAATTAATAGGTAGCAGGTTTAAAACAAACACAAGAAAGTATTTTTTTCCACGCAATGCACTGTCAACCTCTGGAACTCCTTGCCAGAGGGTGTTGTGAAGGCCAATACTATAACGGGGTTCAAAAGGAAGCTAGATGGACCTATCTTCTATGAATCTATCAATGGCTATTAGCCAAGATGGGCAGGAATGGTGTCCCTAGCCTCTGTTTGCCAGAAGCTGGGATTGGGCGACAGGGCATGGATCACTTGATGATAACCTGTCTGTTCATTCCCTTTTGGGGCACCTGCCATAGGACAGGATACTGGGCTTGATGGACCTTTGGTCTGACCAGTATGGCCATTCTTATGGTCTTATGACCCACTATGCCCAGCGCCCCCCCGAGACCCACTCACATGCACAGTGCCCTGCACAACACCACCCCTGCCCACAGCCCCACTACAACTGCCCAGCACCCCCCACACAGAACCCCCATTCCATAGTGCCCCAACACACACAAATCCTCCCTGCTCCTACACAGCCCAGCACCCTCCCCCCATACTCCCCACAGACCCACTCACCGGCCCTGCTGGGAAGCGACTGTGTCTGCTGGGCTGAGCCGGCAGCACAGCCAGGGCCGGTCCCAGGGCCAGGAATTGCTCCGTTCCCTCGGGAGTGGCACAGTCAGCCAGGCCGGGACCTGCCCCGGCCGGGGTCCCTCAAGACACACTTGCCTGGAGGGGCCCTGCCAAGCCCTCCACACTATTCCCCTCCACACACATGCTGGGCTGAGACCGGCCAGGCTTCTGCACCAGTCCCAGGAGGCTCAACTCTGGGGTGACAGGTGGGGCCCCACTGGTGGTGGGAAGCAGAGACTGCCCAGAGCCGGAGGTGCACTGGAGTCCTACCAGGGGGCTGAGAGGAGCAGGGAGTGGGGCCAGAGGGCAGACAGGAGCCCTCGGCCAGCCAGCAGGCAGGCCGAGAGGAGCAAATGGTGGGCAGGGGGAGCCAGTGGGGTCTCAGGGCACAGTGCAAGCGGAGCAGGCTGGGGCCCCTTCTGAACATGGGTCTGGCTCCATGGAGTCACTGGAGCCATTGTAAACCCGGCACTGCAAGACGCATGCCAAACCCCGAAGTTCTGATTAAGCAAATCATTGTGTCACTCTTCTCTCCTCTTACGAGTCATAGCAACCAGGCAAGGGCTTCTCAGATTTGTTGTTCCAGACAGCATGAGGCGCTAGTGATACCCCCCAGCCCATTCTCTTGAGCATGTGATGGGATCCTGCCAGTTAAACATGTGCTTAAACTCTTAGCTTAATCAGACTGCCAGTTTTGTGATGCTTGTGTCCTTTTAGTAGGTTATTATAAGGAATGTTTCACATTAGAACTATTCAGTGTAAAATTCTGGGTATTGAAAGTTTTTTTTTTTTTTTTTTTTTTTAAAGTTGATAGAACTGTTCTAAATACATGGCCTTGCTTTACTTTTCTGCTAGCATGAATGTGTTGCATTAGAAGACCTAAATTAATGGAAGCAGTGTTATTTATACCAGTAATTAGTTTGTGCTCATTTTTCTTGGAAGCCTTTTCCATCGTTGCTAATACTGTGGGCATGTATTTGTTAAGATCAGAGTTAACATCTACCTCAGTGGGGCAGATTCTCTGCTGCCTTAAAGCTTGTGTGAACTCAATGATTTTCAGTGAGGTCGCCAGTGGGAGTCAGGTCAGTGCAGAATGTAGCCCTGTGTATTTGCTGAATGATAGGGATGTTCTAATTCAATTGTGTGGTTCTAGAAACAGGGAAAGGACTCCATCACTACCCCCTAGAGGAGCAGAGGGCCTTTTGTGTTGCTTATCAGGGAACTTGAAATATAGTCTAAAGCCAGGTTTACTGGTTGTAGGTATTTGATTACATACTAAATTCAGTGCTCTCCATTGTACCAAGTAACCATTTCACATACAAATAAAAACATACAACAAATAATTTCTTCCATTATCTTCTTATTTAACATCCAATAAACAATTGCCTTAGGTCTTGCAGGTGGGGCAGTTTCATTTTTATAACTTCAACTCAAGCCAAGCAGAGCGGAGTGCCCAAGCTTTTCTTTCCCCTTTCCCAGTGGGCAGGGTAAGGAAGTAGATTTGATTGAGGCAGGGAAAACTTTGCACAATTCATTTTTTAAAATATTTTCCCCTCTAGAAGAAAATCACATGTTGAAAATTTTCCACCAGCTCTAAAAGTTAGTCAACAAATAGTGGGAAATTTCACAATAATTTAATGGACACTCTTATTTTGTCAAAATGCTGAAATCTGAAAAATGTTAACCAGATCGAGTGAGCTTGCCATTTAAAAACTTAGAATTTGTCAACAGATCAACTGCTTACCCACAGCTGTTTCATGTTCAAAAAAGTCTTTGGTACCCCCGTGTCGCAACTGCTGGCAAAGGCTGACTAATGGTGACGACTATGCATATAAACCATTCACTTCAAGCACGGGTTCCTGCACTATTTTCTCTGACATTTCCATTTTCCTTTCATGAAGTAACAATTCCGCACTGAGGAACTATTATTTTTAAGGTTGGGTTTCGTTATACAGTGACACAACTTCCCCAAGGTAGTCACTGAAGGGTAGATTAACAGGCTGTCTCAACCTGGCCTCTCAAACTGTAGAGATATTTTTCTCCCTCCCTCCCCCATACAAACACTTGAACTTCTACAAACAATATGCATGTACGAGCAAATTAAGAAGACGGGGTGATTTTCCTGCTCTACCTTGACCTTTTAGAAAAGGACCAAAAGACATGTCTGAAAAAAAGACAATAGGTGCATTTATAGTCTATTGTTGATACTGCTGCTACCAGCATGGGTGATTCTCTTTTACACTCTCTGATGTCCCAAGAGGTAACCATAGATAGATAGATAGATACCATGGCTTCATTATTATGAAGAAAAAGTAGAGGCAGAGAATTACACGGGCTTAAAATCTTTTGTCCATGAAAGCATCTTTCCAGCAATCTGCATCTACTTGGGATGGAAATAAATGTGGCCAGCACAGCACAGCAAATGTTATTCTCCTTTAACTAGTCCACTGACTGTGGAGTGGGAGGCTCTCTTACAAGCTATGCTTTCTACTACTGTGACTGCATCAAGGACTTCTTTAGTTTCAAATTCATTCAGCATTTTTCTCTCACTAGCTTTTCATATATTGGGTATATGCTAGCGTCATTCTTATATTTGAGCGCTCTCCATTTGCAAGTGAGCATTTCAAGTGAGTGGGAGGTGGGAAGAGGAAAATGTTAGGTGGGAAGAGGAAAATATCTCCCTTTCTGTTTATGAGCTTGCCAACAGAAGCATATGTAGAGTGTGCTTGTTCCAGAAGTCTCTTGAGCATATGGAATGCCAATTTCCAATGAGCTTGAACCTCCTGCTTTGAGCTGATGTATTGGCAAGTTGTTGGTTTGTTTTTGCTTTTTCCCTTCCTGTAATGAGCCAAACTCTTTTTGACATAATGGCCAGTAGCCAAAGTGGCCAAAGATCATACGTGACACCCATGCTTAATTTGTAATGAAGGAGGTGCTGAGGCTCAAGCAATTAGGTGCTGCGGCTAAAGCAATTTTTTTACTTTCATAACTGATGTGTCGAGCCCAGAGGTTCCAGGGCTAAGGTCTGCCAAACCTAGAGGTGCCGGGGCTCAACCCTGGCACAGATTAAGCACTGAGTGACACCAATCACATATTCTAGTTCTGTGATTAATTGTGCAGGGAGTTATGCACAGCCCAGTTTAAATGGCATGCTAAGCAGAGTGAGCGGCCACTATTCTTTATGTTATGGATGGTGCGGACAGCCTTAACTCAGAATGTGCGAGATAAACGAGACAGAAGTGGGCACGAACCACACTCCAAGCAGGTGCTGAAACAAGCCGATGACAATGTGATCTATTTCAAAACCTTTAATAAATTAAGCTAAACAGTTCCCAATGACACTAGCCTTGGAAAAGGACAAGACACAGCTGGCAGACTTGTACATTCTCCAATCTGTCTGTAACTGACATCCAGCATTTAATCAGAAGGCTGCATATTACATGTGCCGATGTGACCTTGAAGTGCCTCAGCTTGCCTTAGAATAGTCGATGGGCATGAGCCAAAACTCAAATCCAGCACACCAGTACTTGAGGGAGGAGGAATCCAATCCCAAATCTGACTTTCTCAGGGGGCTGCTATTGCTGTACCTAGCTGAACAAAAACCCTGGACTTGACAATTCCCTATATTCAGAGAGTCGAAGATACGGCTCTAGACTGAATTTCATTCCTTATTTCCTTCCCTCTATAGCGAGGGTCATATTCTCAGCTGGAGTAAATCAGCATTTCTCCACTGAAGTCAGAAATGCTATGCCACTTTCCAGTTGCTGAGGCCCTGCCCCAGCATACATTAATCTTCCTCGCACAATTTCATAAACCGAATAGTCTGTTTTGTTCAAAGAAAAAACATCACAAAAGGATCAGGGTAATGTTATTTTTTGTCAGTGGATTTATCAATACTACAGTCATATATAAATATACATCTGTGCAGGTGGGCTGCTCGTTGTGTACTGTGCACATCTTGCTTCTGCAGCTCCCTTTTTATGCTGGGACACTTTTTGTGCTGCAGAAGACACTTTTTTTAAATGTCAACATGTTTGCCAGGCTCATGAGTTATATTAAGCCATTTCTGGGTGATAAAAGCTGGAAAGTTGTATGCTTCCCCAGGTCTCAGAAGCATGCCCATTCTGCCTTCTCATGATTACCCTGCGGTTGCAAGTATTATTTGTTGTTGTTTTCAGCTCTCTTAGGTTCTTTGTTATTTCAGGCTTTTCCCACCGCAGCCTTTATTTATCCTCTAATGGCATCTCAACGCTGACAGTCCCAGGTTTTCACCCTACTTCCTGTGAATGACACCTGTGTGGCAGATGGTGCAAACGGTCTAGTATATATTTTCTGGATCGATGTAAGAAAACTAAGCTGTCAGACTGCTGACTGCTTTGGCCTTTTGCCTTATGGCATTAAAGGCTGGTTAGGGAGAGCGACATTGCCTGAAAATAATTTCGATTGAAATAACCTGGACCTCTGTATGGTGACTTTGGAGTGTGGCTTTCCCTTAACTTCTTGACTCAATTTGTGTTCCATTATTACCCTCTGACCCAGACTTCAGAAAAGGTTCTAGATTTTATCACTACTTCCCTCTCCTTTCCTTCCTTAATTAAACGGAAAGACAGAGGTTTTGACAGACCAACTTTGCCTCCTATTAGATTCTTCTTTTTTTTCCCCTGCAGCAAAGTATAGGAAGCTTTGTAGATTCATGAATAAAACAACATTTTATACTGATAAAGCTCCTTCTCTACAAAGTTTACAAGGCCCTTTACAAACATTAATGCATTAAGACTTGCAATACCACTGCAAGGTGGGTCAGTATCATCCAGTCGTTAGGGTAATAGCCTTGGAGTCAAATCCCTGCTTGCCATAGACTTCCTGTGTGCCCTTGGGTGAGTCACTTACTGTCTCTGTGCATCTGTAAAATAGGGATGAATCCCTACCTTGCAGGGGCACAGTCACTATTAAATACATTAAAGATTTCAAGCTGTTGAGCTCCTATGATAATGGGGGCCAGATAAGCACTAAACACAGAAGTACTGTGGGCAGTGGTAGTCTGGGGTATAGCCAGGGATAGAAGGTGGGTCTTCTGAGTCCCAGTCCTATGGCTAATCCACAGGACCAGGATGCTCGCAGGTTGCGTGTGATACCTCTACAAAATTAAAAATCTTTATTATACCTCTTCAGTAGACCTTGGTCTGTTTTTATACAGCTCATACATTTTGCAGGAGTGATTTATTTTGAAACGGAAGAAATAACAACAAAAACAAAATCTGCATGAGTGGGCACGGAGTTCCTCTCCTCTGCAATACCCTAGATCAGCTCTGCCTCACACACTGGCAGCTGCCCCTATGGACAAGCAGCCTTCGGAGACATTTAAACGTGCCATAGAGAGACAGCAAAGACATCAGAGCTACATCGCTACACATGCAACAAGTCTCCTAACAGTTTAAGCGGTGGAATGAAGAAATGGAAAAGGAGAGTCCCTTCTAACTTGGGTTTGGTGGATTATAAATGGCAGAGTCTGTCGAAATTCAATCTTTTTTCCTGATATTTTCCTTTTTCATTATAATTACCATGTCTGAAAATGGTCTTTGCTCATTGGTTTGCTATTACAGTGAGTCTTTCAGGAACTAAAGAAAATGAGTGCTGAGACTGACATGAACTAAAGAAAATGAGCAGAAAATTGAAATAGCAAGGTTGGCTAGATCGCTTTATTTTTGTTGATGATAATGAGGTAGTTTACTTGAAATATTTTATTTTGCTACATTGCAACACGATCTGTTCCATATGTTCCCAGATGGAACTTAACCCCCCCAGAAAATTAGGTTATTTATGTTTCTCTTTTGACTTGCTGTGTTCTGTGCTAAGGATACTGCATGTGAGGTGAAATCAATGCAGCTTGTGATGAGGTAGTAAAAGGTACATTTAAAAGCGGTGTTTATTATTGGATATTGTGCACTGTGTGCGTGGACAACACAGGCAGCGTGCAAGTGGTATATTAGTTAAGTACTTGTATGGTGTCTTTCCTCAAGAAACTCACCCAAAAACTATTCCTCATGGAGTTTGTCCAAACAGTCTCTTTATATTGGCAGATTGTTAGGTATACAGTGCAGAGCTCCTCTGAGTGTGCAGTCTTCTCCTTGCTTTACAATAAAGACTGTTGCAATCTGCTCTATTAGGCTCCTAACTGATTCATTTAATCCCATACACATGTTGCCAGCACATGTTAGTTAAGGCCTGGAGTTCTGTGTAGCTCCCATTCACATCTGCATACCTACTCATTTTCTGGCTCCCGGAATGAATCTGATTCACGCTTAGCCTGATTGCTCTTCTAGAGGAAGAAAGTGGCTATTGTCCTTAGAAGGTGACTTCTTTAAATATGAGCCATTGGACACAGCAGAAATACACACAAATGAAAACCCATCCAGCCTACTCTCCCTGCCCATGCTCCCAAAGAGAAATTCTTCTGATTAAAGTAACTGGTTTTTTGGCTGTCATGCTAAACCCACGGAACGGGGCTTAGTAAGACAGGAGATCCCATAAGCTTTAAAAAACACCTTTATTTAGGCTCTAACTTTCTTTAAAATGAGAAATAAAAATCAATATAATAATAATAATACATTATAACACATATTCCTATCGCACTTTACAATGTATTAGAGAAATAGGCTGAGTTCTCAAATGTCAACACCTACAGTGCAGCCACAGAACACATGTAAGCTCTTTGGGGCAGGGATTGTCTTTTTGTTCTGTGATTGTAAAGGGCCTAGCAGAGTGGGGTCTAGGTCCATAATTAGGAGCGCTTGGTGCTATTGTAGTACAAATATATAAACAATGATGATGATGAGTCTATGCCTATCACATTTGCAAATGTAGATTTTTTTTTGTACAATGGGCAAATGGTGTAACTGAGGTGCCAATGTCTGACACTTTGTTCCAGCATGTTCTCCATCTCTCATCTAATAAACCTTTTTACCCTGCAGCTGAGAACAAGTGTTTGAATGATGAAAGTGACAAACATCAATGAGCAAAGCCCAAATAAATCACAATTTCTTTTTTAAAGAGGATCATTTTATAATTGCTGTAATGTTCCCCAGGGTCTGCCATTTTGCTTTGTCATGATAATGATACTTCTCAAGTGTCTGAAGACAAAGCTAAGTACACCCTCCTGGGAAAGGAATGTTTCTCAGCATCTTGCACTGTCCTTTTTTATGGTCTCCTGTTGTCTTTTATTATTGAAATCAGCCACCAGAGCAGCATTTGTTGCAAAGAATATGATTTTACATAGTGGCCTGAGGTTAATGTTTTTAAACTTTCAAAAAAGAGAGTTATAATTTGCTGATAAAATAATATACTTGCACTTATTCCTTCCTAGCATTGAAAAGTGGCGCTGGCACAGGTATTCCCTCCTACTTTTAAACAACCTTGAGTCTTCTTCCTTCAACTTCATAAAACAGGCATACATAATATATGTATGAGGAATGGAAAGCAAAATATATGGGCTGGCCAATTGCTATGCTTCTCATTATAACTTTAATGTCGGTGAGGGTCATTGTATCACTTCTTGTCATTTTAGCACTCTGCAGCAGAGTGAAATTGACAAATAGCAGCATGGGGAGAGGCAGTGATGTGAAATTGACAAGAAGCAGCTTGGGGATTGCCAACAGGATGAAATTAAGATGAATCCCTCCCAACTCTGTGCAGCGGCTTTTATCCACACAGAAATCAGTAGGGTTCATCAAGCCCAGCTAAGAGCATGAGCCAGATTCTCACAGGGCATAAATCAGCATAGCTCCAGTGATTTCTCTTGAGGGAAACTGATTTATGTCATCAAAGTGGAAATTGGACACCTTGACCTCCTCCCATTTAATCACAGGCATTAGCTGAGATCCAACCTGGTTTTGTTTATACTGTTTTTATAGTTTGGCTCTTTACTGGCCCAATGTATCATTCTGAAAGGGGTAGGAAAGGAAGAAAGTGAAGAAATCATCCCTTTACTTCTAAACTTTTGCATAAGCCTCTCTTGTCCCCAACCAAAATCCTTCCCTGACCGCCATGTCCTTATTTTTCTACTTTTGAAAGTATGGTCATCCTGTAGGGGAGTGTACGAAAGAAACTCACTACTGGAAGCCCACCATTTATTTTAGGCAACTGCTGCCACTGCAGTTAGTGCCAGATTGTTGCTTGTGCAGGTGCATGATGAGTAGCCTGCAAGGGCCAGGGACAAACAGATATATACTAAACACCACCCTCACCCAGGCCTCCCACATGGCAATAGGCTGCCAAGGCACTAGGGAGACTGGACCAAAAAAATACCAAACCTAAATTATCTAAAAAAAAAGGACACAAGTTGCCTTTCTTTTCAGGTTAAAAAGTACACAGTGTAGACATCATTATGTATATTCATAATAGACTTTATTCTGACTAACACTTTGAAAATCCTAGGAAGTGAAAATTATTCAAATAAATTGTTCATGTTCCATTAAACAAGAGCCCTGGGAGGTTAGTCTTAAGACACTAATTACTTTTTCCTGTGGAAATTGAGGATAGGGTGAAGAAAGGAGAGGGACAGTTCTGCAGCAACAGACTTTATGTGATCCTCTAATACCTCTAGAGATAAATGAGGAATCTGAAAAGATTAGTAACTTCCTGCATGCTTCTAATAGGTCTTGGTTTGCCAAAATGATTATAAATTCCAATAAATTAGAAAAAGTAATGCTGAGTTGTAGAAATTCATACTAAAAGCCATATCCCCTCTGGCCCAGGCTCCTTATGTTTCCAGAAAACGTACAGGTGTAAGTGCATTAGTTAGTCACACAGTGTTCCTTACAAATGTTGGTGCGGTGATATTTACCACTGAGGAATGATTCAGAATCTGTGATAGTAGTGACTGGATCAAAAGAAAGACTAGCAAAAATTAGACTAGCATACCTTTAAATTGGATTAGGTGAGAAAGCAAAACAAGCCCTTTCTGCAAATACAGGCCATTAACCTTCCTTAATCAAAAGGGCAAAAACACACAGCAGGAGATGAATTGTTCATGAATCAGAAAGTTGGCCACAATGTAAAAAAATTGTAAGACTACATTACACACACTAAATACCAAGTCATTATGAAAATCAGCACAAGAGACAAACTCCAATTCTACAATCAGGTAGCCTTGGAAGCGTGAAAGAAGAGGGCACATCACTGAAGATTTATATAGATAAATAGACACTGTTGGTTTACAGGACAGATTTGTAAATGGGCCTGAGCAAAATGCACTCACAATTTTATACTCTCCTGATTCTGCATATGTGACTAGCTATGTGTGTATGTAAGCCCAATATTTGTCCAAAGTCTGCACCAAAGTATTTGCACAACTAAAATCAACACATGGCAAAGTGTTTGTGCATGTCTGCATTCACAGACATTTGTCAATTTGGCCCACAGCCTTACTAATCTCAGTAACATTTCATTGTAGGTCTTTGATGTTGTTTTCTCTCTTGTATTTCTGTGTTAGTTTATTGGTTTTATAATGAACAATCCGAACAAGAACAAAAACAAAAAAAGGGGGAGGGGGGGAGGGAGAAGCAATTTTCTTTAGTCTCTGTGTTGTTTGATGGGAGTTTGCAACTAACATTGCTTTTGCTACCAAGTCTGTCCTTTTCCCTTTGAGAAATACTCCCTTTTCTTCCTGTGCATTTTCAATTAAACTGAAATCAGCTGGGCTTCTTTTTCTTTTTGTTTGGGCTATTCCCTATTTGTGCATCATCATCGCTGAGGCTGTTAGACCAGCTCTGGGAACAGAATTTCTTTGTTTTGTAAATATGGTATATGAATGTAGTCTTTGTGAATTATCCCAGATTGATTCTGCTGAAACCCTTTGTGTATGGAATCCACAGAACAGATAAAGCACAGGCAGCAATACTACACTCCCCCTCACACTGCCCTGCCAATATACCTCAATCCTGACCTAGAAGGTTCATTATCTAAGATCCATTGAATTCTTCACCTGTCTGCTAAGAATGCAAGGGATGGTGTCAGTCATGATGGTGAAAACTATCTACAGGGAAATTGACTGAGACCACCAATACTCATTTCACTTAGGCCACTCAGTGACAATCAGCTGATAACTTTTAGTCACTGCTGATCTGGGCTGGAGTTGAATAGGCAACTGCTCTAAATCCCATAACAAATCTACTCCTCTAGTACATTTAGTAATTTCCTTGGGCTCCCTAGTCAGGATGTACAGAACCAACATGAATTTTGTAGATCCTGTACAAAGGATTTACTGGACATTTTAAAATTAGTAATAAGAAAAAAAAACACACTTGCCAGGAGAAGTGCTTTTTAAAAACAGTTATTTAGAACGTGGAAAACATAATACACCCATTCATAACTAGTTAAAGAGTTGCCACATGCTATGCCCAGCCTATAGGCTATTTTCTAGAATAACAGTAGGGGAAAATATATTAAGGGCTAAGAAGACTTACCAGTTGGAAGCAAGGGAGATGCACCAACGAGCAGTCAACTACCTAATGACCCCTCTAGGGCTGCAACTGCATTTCTTTACCAAATTTAAAGGGCCAGCTACCACACAAAAGAATACTGAGATATATTTCCTACTGTAAGTGAATGGTCTTACTCTGAGGAGTTTCAACCATGATCAGACATTTTTCTAAAAAAGTGCTCCTAGGATCTCCCTACATTTTGAAGACTCAGGTATGGCACCCCACTGTTTTCTGAGCTGGGTGTTTGGAATTGCTGTGTCTTCCTGTTTGCCTTTGACATTCTGTTTCTGTGAGAAGAGTTAAGTGGCTTCAAGTGCCTCAAATCACAGGCTAGGCTGCAACTGGTCCTTGTGTGAATGTACACTGAGGGGATGCCAACACCCTCACAGCTACCCCCCAGCAAGAACCACTCAAAAATCAGAGGCGCTGTGCGGGCGGATTCCTCCTAGCACGTCTGAGCCCCAATTGCCCATGAGAGAGCAGAGGAAAGGCAGGAAAATGTCCCATCTCCTCCTCTGCACTGGCCAGTCAGGGAGGGTGAAGCACCATGCACCACCTTTCTTCTCCCTCGCTACTTCCTGCAAATACAGTCCCCCCCAGCAGTCCAGGGATTATGGGGGAAATGTGCATGCCCTGAAGATGGTGGAATGTGCTCCCCTTCATGGGGTCCAGGCACAGTCCCCCTGGGGGAGAAACTGATCCACCCTGCCATAAGCCTGTGCCTTCAAGGGATAATGTAAGTTTTAGAGGCCAAAGTGTTACAATTACCAGCTTCATATTTACCCAGTCCGAACAGATGGCAGGGAAAGAAGTAGGAGAAATTATAGAACAGGAGGTGAATCAGGCCAATAGACTGCATCACTCATTTAAGATAAATGAGCGCTTTTCCTGTGGGTGGGGAATACAGTCATACACCCACTCCAACCTAGTCTTCAGCCCTTGTTCTTGGTGATTTGGATTAAAAGTTGAAAATGCTAGGTTTTTTTTTTAAAAGATCATTGGCCAAAAGCAGCCAAATTTCGAGAGAAAACTTTTGAAACTTGGAATGGGACTAATGAAATGGATAACTACTGTAGCTCCATCTTTACAGATTCAGTTAGAATATACAAATATGAAATGAGGAACAAATGTTACATTGTTTTTACATTTTGATTGAGAGCCCAACAAATTGCCATATTCACTCAGTTCAACACAGCAAATGACAGGAGTAAATCAGCATTGGTTCACAGAGTGACGTATATATTAGTACAGCATAATTGTACCTTGACTTCACTGGAGCTGCATCAGTTGAAAATCTGGTCAAGAGAAAGGAGGAGAACAAATATAAGCCATGTACAAACAGAAGAGATGTAGCCATCGATCAGGTAATATCAAGAAAAATAGTTTGCACTGAAAATATTGTAAAGAATAGAACTTGGTAGAAAAACTATCCTGTGAATTGGCCAAGAATACATTAAACACAATAAATTTACACTAGAATTATGGTCAGTTTATTGACTGAATCCTACCAAACTTGACGATACTGGGACAGAGTCTGATACGGATGTTGAAAAGAAGCCTGCTCCACAAGTTTTACCACTGAAATCAAAGGAACCACTTGTGGATTATGGTACTATTCATTGTGGGTAAAGGTATCATTCATTGACCCATTCTTACTACCTTGATTTGTAGCTACCAAGGCTTCTGATAAATCTTCTTCTTCTCCTGCACCACATAGTGGCAACACTAATGTCACTGGAAGAAGCTGATGCTGGGTTTGGAGAAGCACCTAAATGTTCAGAGCAATATTTTAACCCTATCCAAACCTTTAGGGTCTTCAGTACTGGGATAGACCTAATGCAAGAGCATCCTATTTCACTGTATTTTGTCCATTTCTGTTCCCCAGCAGAATGAGAAAGTGCAGATACATGCAAAAAGCATTTATTTTACCAAGAATTCTTAAGGTTCCTTATTCAGAAAAGCTCCCGTCATAGGACCTGGGATTGATCCACATCCTTGGCCAACATTTCCCCTCCCAAAGCTGTTGATTTGTTTTTGTCTGATTTGTTCATATGTAAGATACCTGAGGCCAAATGTATTGTTGCCAGCATAGTTATTATCCATCATGTTTATTACAATAGAGCCTAGGGTCCAATGGAGAAAGGAGGCCCATTGTACTAGGCACTGCACAAACATAGAATAAGCAACAGTTCCTGCCCTGAATGGTTTACAATCTAATTAGCCAAGTCAGACAAAAGGAAGAAGGAAGAGGTAGAACACACAAGAAAAGTAAACAACATGATGGCAACAGATGTCATGTCCGCTCCCTGATTTGTTTTGTTTTATTATTTAAGCCCTTTCAGTGGGGTTATGTTCGGAGGGGATTAGCTAGACAGAGATCTAGCTAGACAACATCAATGTCTATTGGTCTCTGTTTAAACTGCTTCTGCAGTTCACGTACTGACTTCAGTCTCTGGCTAGTTTCTCTCTGCAGGTTCTTTCTCAAAAGTCACATGACTTTGGAGAGGTTGACCTATGGCTCCTAGTGCCCCACAGGGGGTGGTCTCCCCTGCCCAGTCCTGGGTTTAAGGGTGTGAGGGAGGAAGGGTGGCCCCGACCAGACCCCATTTTACCTCCAGCTTTACCTGCTGAACTGCTTTTTACAGCTGCTGTGCCAAGCTCCCAATCAGAAATTCTCAGTATAGGCAGTAGTAGTTTATTTATAAAATTACCAGCGCAACTGGTCACTCCATGTACTTTGCTCTCTTCTCAGATCTCTGTGCCACATCTTAAAATGTAGAGGCGAAGGTCCATTGCACCTAGGGTGACCGGATGTCCTGTTTTTATAGGGACAGTCCTGTTTTTGGGGACTTTTTCTTATATAGGCGCCTAATACCTCCCCCCCCCATCCCGATTTTTCACAGTTGCTATCTGGTCACCCTAATTGCACCCCCATTTGCATATGCAAACCCATCTGTTTTGCCTATGCACCCAATTCAGTGCACAAAGACTCTCAATTACTTCATTGGGCTTTGGTTCAGACTTATGAACTGGAAATTCCATACACAATTATCTGTATGTGCAAACAGCTGATTTGCACATGTAATTAATCAATTAGCTAATTCAAATGGAGTTGTCCTAGTGCATATATCTTCTGTTCATACCCCAGCCTCTACAGTTTTTCTTGGAAGACTATATTCTAGTTTATTATTATATAAAGATGCGCTCTTATACAAAAACATGCAGTGGAATGCCTATTTATATATAGTTTTGGTTATTTTTACTCATAAGCTTGTTTCTTTGTGTTCAATATGTGTCAAATCTGTTCTGTGATTATAAACCACTGGTTTCGCAATACTAAAAATGGAAACATATTTGTCCTTACAGGTCAATGAGAAAGTTAAAAATAAGTTGATTAACAAATAGCTAAGACACATAATGCTTTGGCCAGTACTGGGTACAAAATTACACACTCTTAGGTGTTTAAAAGAAGATCAATGACAGGCCGGCATAGGGATTTAGTGAAAGAGAGAGAGAGAGAGAGAGAATAAAGGACAGCAATGAAATGGAGATGCAGGGGAAGATCAAGAACAAAGAGAGAGGCAAAAAATAAATGGTGGGGACTAGAGAGCAAAGAATTTTAAAGACAGAGAAAGCACAGAATAAATAGGAGGAAGGCAAGGGGAGAGAAGTTAAGGGGGAGGGTACAAGGAAAAGAGATTAAGAATGACAAGAAATTAAGACAATGTATTAATTTAAATATGTGCTCCGCCTCTTTCATGAAACAGTTAATATCCATTAACTGCTACATTTCTTTGGCTTTGAAATCTAGGCGCTCTTGGACTTGAACTCCAGGCAGGCTGTGGTGTTGTAAGTGGAGGCTTCAATGAAGTATAGGCCTGAGGCACTGAAACAAATACTTTGGGACCGACTTTCATTGCTCTTACACTGTCATACCTTTATTGGCATCAACAGTTTTGGTCCTGGATTGCAATGCTATTAGTGGATGGAGAATGCTGCCCTCTGGCTTTGATCAGTGCCATTGTTTTACACCAGAGTGTTTGTTTTTACAGAACGGCATTTGCCTGAAGAGAGAACAGTAACAGTGGCACTGGCAGTAGAGAATCTTTGGTTTCTATAAGAGGCAGCAGATTGAGCAGTGGAGCAATGACAGACTCTGGGGAGAACGTTAGTCTAGAGAATGTGGTGCTCATGGAGCCATATGGGCTTGATCCTGTACCACTGAGGTCACTGGCAGTTTGTCAGTTGAGTCCATTGGGGTCAGAATCAGGCCCTCTCTCCACCTGAAGGGAGAGTTCATAGTGGTGGGTGAATGTGTGTTCCTGTTGGAGAGGTTCAAGCTCCACTGAAGTTTGAGGACGTGGGAGGGAGCCTTGTCAAATGTCTGACAACCTCACAAAATGGGCTCCAGTTTTGTGAAATCTCAAACTACATGAAAAGGAGAAAAACCTTCCCTGGCTGGGGTAGGGGGGGCATGAGGGGGAGGGATCTGTGGAAATGTTCTGCCCCTTGGTCCACAGAGGCCAGCCTGGCCAAAGAAGGGGGACAATCTGAGAGGCTGGGGGACTTCTCCTGGCAGCCCATCTAAGGGCACTCCTGCAAACGCATAACCCACCTCTCTGAGATAGGGTTAGAGGGTTCTTCTGGCTTACCTTCACCTCTGGCGGCAGCAGCACACATGCATACAGCACGTGGGAGTGTAATGGGACACTGACCGCAACAACTTGGACCCATAGCATCTCCCCAAAACTCAGATTCACTCCAGATGAGTGTAGTGAGAGAAGAAGGGTTTTGAGGGTAAGGCAATGGGCCAGGACTAAGGAGAAATGGGTTCTATTCCCAGCTCTGCTACACACTTACTATGTGACCTTCAGCAAGTCATTTCCTCTCTGTGTGCTCAGGTCCCCATCTGTAATAATGCATCCTTGCCTCATATTTTATCTATTGTGGATAGTAGCTCTTTAAGGCAGGAGCCATCTCTTACAATATGTTTCTACAATGATGAGCTCAGCAGGGCCCTAATAATAGAGAACGTGCTTTTTTCCCAATCACAGGGATTACAACTTCAGTAAAATGTGTCAGCCGTTCCCTGTTTCTGTTTCAAAGTACTTTCATAAGTTGGAGATGAATCTCGTCACTCACAAGTGGTGGGGAAAAACTTGAATGTGATGAGTCTATGCAGTCTGAGCTTAGGGGTGGGGCACTGGTTTGGAAAGAAGACAGGTTCAGTTATTGAATCAAATAGTGCTGATGGGTTATATTCTCAGGGCAGAAGTGTGATGCTCTGCTCTCTATCCAGTTTGTCTCGAGTAGAAGACAAACTCTGCTGCACATTAACCAAAAATCTGTGAATTAATTACATCCTCTTGGTCTGTGTGGAAATGTGCACGGGTAAATATTGTTCAAGACAGACCTCTTTATCTTTGGAGTAGTAGAGCTGCTGTGATTTAATAAGCTTTTTTTCTTTATTTTATGAATGTTGACTATAACCCCTTTGCAAATCTTTCATGTGTATTGTGTAAGTTATGTCAAGCTCAGGCAGGCTCCAGAAATTTATGCACCCTCATTGTTCAATTATTTTTAATAGTTTTTAAATTGAATACAAACACCATCTCCATCAACAATGAGAAGGACCCTTTCTCGGCCCATCATATAGGTACATACATTATGGTTATAGTCCTGCTTTCTGAAAGGCTAGAACTGAACAAAGCGGCATACGGAATTGGTAATGGGGCTTCTTATTTAACGAATGCCTAGTATTTCAGTAGAGGCAAATGGTTACCCCAGCTATATTATATGCTTGTATTGAAACAAGCTGTAGTAACATGCATAGTTGTGGCTTTGGTGCATCTGTTTGGATCTTTTTATCTATCTACTAATAAAATCTTTACACAAAGAAACAAGTACATGCAGAAAGAGGATATGTGAAGCCGAGGGGCTTAAGTCCACACTTGTTAAATTTAGCAGCTGAAGCACATATGCTTCTTGTTCACCCTATCATGCTAATGGTGATAGGAAAGAGGAGTGGTATTTTACTTATCCATTAACAGAAGTTACTGACCAGGGGCTTTCTGGTGAGTAGAGCTTTGTAAGGCCAAGTGGAACGGTCCTGATATTAGTGTATTGTTCAAGGGAAAGCTGCCTTTCATGCAATCCTTAAAAACAGCATGAAAGAATGACATGAAAAGAACCATTTTTATGTGATATAAGCCAAGGAATAATCTGTTCTTCATTTAAAAAGTGTATGTTTATTACCTAATCATTTATGAACCATTAAAAATTAAAGCTGACCAGCCATTTTAATTTCCTTCCTTAATTTCACTACCTGTAGATCCAAGAACCTGTAACCTTTGTTAAAGCACAGCAGAATTATCAGCCGCTGAAGTAATTAGACTGAATTTTCCATGAATGTCAGAGGTATTTTTTTTCTTGAATCATGAATAGTGAATAACCACAGATACTTCCCTTCCGAACATTTTCATGCCAAATCATGTATTCATTTTGGGTGAATGCTGTGGAGTAAATTGATAATAGTCACTTAAATAAAAAATTGAACTTGCTTCTTCTGCATTCTTTCCATTGGTTTTTCATGAATATTCTAGGGAATGATCTTGCTGGTAGGAAGGGCAGTATATTTGGGGACAAATACAGCCCTAGCTTCAGCAGCAGATCACCTCTTGGAAACAGAAATGAGACAGTACGTCTGCAAGAATGGGGAGTGGTGTGTGTGGTGGTGGGGTTATGCAGACAGCACACTCTGTGACTAGCACAGAACCCTGTTCCATTCAGGCTCCCTCTGTGGCAGGTATTAGAGGATGGAGAGAGTAGAATCAAGTTCTGGACTCATGATTTGCCCAATTCAGTGACTATCAAAGAACATTCACGGGAATCAGTGTCTCCCCCACATGGAGGCCCAGCACAATACTTTGTGCACCATTTAGGTCTCCAAAATATGGCTTAAGTTAGACTTAAGTGCGGCCTGGTTCTGGCCATCCGCACAGGGGTGAATTTCACCCAGAAATCAATGATCATGAATACTTGCTCCAGAAAGTTAATTCTAAAAAATATACTCAACCAATCAGAGAAGACAAACAGTATTGTGACCATTGTGACGACCTGACGTGGAGTTAGTAGTGGATTAGGAATATCAAACACTCATTTCTGCCAAAACTATTCGTAGAAGTTGTGTGTTGAATAATGCAAAATAATAAATACATTGGAGGAAACTGCAGAAAATGTACAATGAAGAATGGTCAAATTAATAAAGTCAGTTATTCACTTATCTCTAATTACTAGTGTCATGCTTGGTGCCATTTCTGATATCCATTCTCTTTAGTCTTGTAACAGTCACCATTGCTGAACTGAAGCATGACTATTCAATGTGGAGAGAATAGATGCAGAAAGAGAGAAAGATAATTCTCTCTCTCTCTCTCTCTCTCTCTCTCTCTCTCAATTTCAATACCAGAGCATTCATTACTAAAGTTCAGTATCATACCACATTCTTGACACTACTTTCTGGCCACATTTTGCAATTCCATACAGTTTGGCTGTTCATATGCTCTGATTAAAGCACAAAGGAACCTCACTAGTATTGTGATGCAAGTATTTTGTAGGATAGGATTAAAATTCAAAATGATCTGGACAAACAGGAGAAATGGTCTGAAGTAAATAGGATGAAACTCAAAAAGGACAAATGAAAAGTACTCCACTTAGGAAGGAACATTTTGTTGCACACATACAAAATGGGAAGACTGCCTAGGAAAAAGTACTGTGGAAAGGGATCCGGGGGTCATAGTGGATCACAAGCTAAATATGAGTCAACAGTGTAACACTGTTGCAAAAAAGCAAAATATCATTCTGGGCATGTATTAGCAGAGACACGAGAATTAATTCTTCCGCTCTGATTAGGCCTCAACTGGAGAATTGTGAGTGCCATATTTGTTCTGAGTGCCATATTTCAGGAAAGATATGGACAATTTGCAGCAAGTCCAGAGAAGAGCAACATAAATGATTAAAGGTCTAGAAAACATGAGCTATCAGGGAAGATTGAAAAAATTGGGTTTGTTTAGTCTGGAGAAGAGAAGACTGGGTGGAGGGTGGGGGTGCCGGATCCGAGGGGTGCTCACCTCGGGCAGCTCCTTGGAAGTGGCGACCAGTCCCTGCAGCACCTAGGCAGAGGCGCGGCTAGGTGGCTGTGCGCACCCCGCCCCTGTCTGTAGGCACCACTCCCGCAGCTCCCATTGGCCACAGTTCCCAGCCAATGGGAGCTGCGGAGCCAGTGCTGGGGTGAGGGCAGCATGAGCAGAGCTGGCACCCCGCACCCCCTCCTGCACCCAAACTCCCTCCTAGAGCCCTGTGCCCCGCACCCTCCCCGCACTCCGAACCCCTCTTGGCTGTTCCTCTGCCTAGGAGCAGCAGGGACATGTCGCCGCTTCTGGGGAGCCACGTAGGGAGCCTGCCGGCCTCGCGACAACTGGGCTATAAACCAGACTTTCTATGAAGATTAGAAATGCCGGTTTATGGAGCTTTCCGGTTGGTGTAGGGCTGGATAACACAGCTTTTACTGTATTTGGTAACATACCACCCTTTCTGACCTTGGTCATTACTTCAGTGTAAGGCTAGGGCTTGTCATGAATCATCCCTTTTGTTCTGCATGTCTCTTTGTGAACCCTTGTGATTAGGCTTAGTTTACTTGTTTTCAGAACCTCCTGTCTTGCTCAGTGTTTCAGGTTCAAATGCAATAGACCCAAACTGCAACATCCAGGTCTGAATACAGAACTTTCCAAAGTTCACAGAAATGAAGTGGGATTCTGGCTGGCACTTTTCTCTCATACAAACCTAAAAACTCAGTGTGAAATTCGGACAGTGATAAATATCTTTGGCTTCATAACAAACCCTGATGATTTGGCTAAGGGATTGTTGACTTTCATCAGTTTCACAACAAAATCTGCTTATTTTGGGTAAACATTTACCAAATCTTCCAAAAGCCAGGCAGCAAAAAAATTTAGCAAAGCGTTCATATGAACCTTTTACTGAACCTCGTTGAGTTCTGGGTTTTGTTTATGATTAGAGAACCGAGCAAAACAAAGAGCCTATTCTTAATATAGCCATTTGATTTCTCTTTTGCGATTTCACCTTCCTTTCTGTGTTGGAATCTTGGCTAAGATTAGTCTAGTTGCCTTTAGTGAGGATGGAAATAGGAGGATGAAATTCAGCTAAATATACAGAATACAAAAGAATTATTTCAGGTAGCAAAATATAAGATTATTAGATAATACAGATAGAGTGATGCTAAATTGGCAATATATATATATGAGCAATTTGGGATTAAGTATACAGGAAAATATACCAAAAATATCTCAACGATACCCCTATATTCATTTACATTCCAAGGAAACAACAAAGAATTTGGGTCAGAGGATTGTCAATAGAATAACAAGTAGAGCTGGTCAGGAATTTTTCGACAACAAGTTTTTTTCATCAAAAAATACTGATTTGTCAAAAACAATTTTTTTTATGTGGGAAAATTTTTTAATTTGGTTTTGACAAATTTCTCTACTCAACATTGGTCATCATGTCCATTTTGACAAATGTAAAAGGGTTTGCTGGTCCTGGCACATTTCTGGATGGACAGGTGTCCACATTGCAAAAACTACCATCATATTAATGGGGAGCATTGACTGATATGGCAAGAACTGAAGGCATGAAGGTACCATCTCATCCAGAGAGATGGGTCCTACAAGGGAAGTGTTGAAGCACATTAGCAGGGTGGAGAAGCTAGCACTGCTGTTGCTGGCTGTGCTTAAGTATAGAACTCCAATCTCTTTAGCTGTGAACCCACACCCTTTATCGGGCCAGATCTTGCATCTCTGAAGTCCAAGGGACCTTTACTCTTGATTTCAATTGGCACAGAATCAAGTCCATAGGCCCTAATGAAGATCAGGGCCCTATTGTGATAAGTGCCATGCAAACGCGTACTGAGGCTACGTCTACAATTAGGGTTGCCAGGTGTCTGGTTTTCGACCGGAACACCCAGTCGAAAAGGGATCCTGGCGGTTCCGGTCAGCACTGCTGACTGGGCCGTTGAAAGACCGGTTGGTGCGGGGGCTGGCAGACTCCCTACTTGGCTCCACATGGCTCTCCGGAAGCAGTGACCCCATGTCCTTTGGCTCCTAAGTGGAGGGAAGGCCACAGGGGCTCTGTGCACTGCTCCCACCTTGTGCCGGCTCCCAGCTCCCATTGGCTGAGAACTGCAGCCAATGGGAGCTGTGGGGACAGCGCCTGTGGGTAGAGGCAACATGCACTTCATATAGCCACCTGGCTGCCCCTATGCCTAGGAGCCAAGGGACATGTCACCGCTTGTGGGGAGCCACCCGAGGTAAGCGCCACCCGGAGCCCGCACCCCGAAACCTCTCTTGCGTCCCAACCCCGTACCCCAGTTCAGAACCTCCTCCCACATTCTGTACCCCTTGGCCCAGCCTGGAGCTCCCTCCTACACCCCAAACCCTTCATCCCCAGCCCCACCCCAGAGCCCGCACCCCCAGCAGATGCCCTCACCCCCTCCTGGTGCCCTCAACCCCCTGCCCCAGCCTGGTGAAAATGAGCGAATGAGTGAGGGTGGGAGAGAGCGAGTGACAGAGGGAGAGTGGATGCAGTGAGTGGGGGCAGAGCCTCAGAGAAAGGGTGGGGCAGGGGGCGAGGCATTCGTGTTCGGTTTTGTGCAATTAGAAAGTTGGCAACCCTATCTACACTACCAGCTAGGGGTATGATTCCCATCTGGAGTACACATACTTTCACCAGCTGTCACCAAGCTAGCATGAGGATAAATAGTAGCGTAGCCACAATAGCACGGGCAGCAGTGGCACAGCTTAAATTCTCACACACACCCACAAATAAAGAAAAATAATGTATAAAGCTAATGTGTGTGGTTTTTCAGACACATGCGAGGCTCCTAACCCATGCACCACATTATAGCTATTAATGAGTTAACAGTTCATGGTGGCCCATGGATACTGACCATTGCTTACTGCCTATTTAAGGGAAAGCAGCAGGCAATAAAAAAGAGAGTTGAAAAGGTTGGAGACACAGCAAAGGAAGTGAAATATGTGTGTGAGAGACTGAGACAGAAATCTACACTGAGGCCAGAATTCTCTGTTTGCCAAAAACAAGAAAAAAATCTATATTCAAGAGAAATGAATCCAACTAAGGACATTTTTAAAAACCCAGGGCTGTCTGCCACATAAAGCAGCAGTAGCTGCCACAGAGAAAACATTGGGTGAGGGAGAAGACAGAAAATTAGACTTTTTTCCAGGTTTAATGAAAATCCGCGATACCTAGGGATAACTCTGGACCCCAGGCTCAGCTTCCATCACCACCTTGAACAAACCAAAAGGAAAAGGAAGACCAGCGTCAATATCATACAAAAGCTTGCAGAAACATCTTGGGGAAGTGATGACCACATGCTCCCAATATTGATACTAGCCCTGGTCCATTCCACAGCACAGTGAAACACTGTCCCCCAGTTTGGAGTGAAGGCCTACACCATTTTAGTGGATGCCGAAATTAACGCCGCTCTTCACATAATTAACAGCACCTTCACATCAATACCACTTCCATGGCTGGTGCCAGCAAATACTCGGTACTGGCACCAGCAAATACCCAAGACACTGCGACAGATAGGAAGCACATAAAGATCATGGCAAATACCACACTATTGCTCCACCATGACCTAGAACACCCCCATCCCCACCTATTAAAATCAAGAAAAGCCATCTGGTCTAGTGCCACAGCCCTCCTTGTGGAAGATAAGGACATTCAAAGAAGATGGTTTGAAGCATGGACAGCTGCCGATGTACCAAACAAATATCTAATCGAGGACCCAACTGTACAAGTTCTGGGCTTCCCCTCCCCAGGGCGCATATGGAGAGCTCTAAACTGTATCCGCACCCAACATGGAAGATGCGCATAACTTACTCCAAAGATGGAAAGTGAGGGAATTGCTGAACTGCAACTGTGGCGTGATGCAAATTGTCAGACATATCACAGATGATTGTCCAATCTCTGCTCATCCTGGAGGTGTCACAGCTATTCACATAGGGTATGTATATATATATATATATACATACATTCCGTGCAGACAACTCACCCGGTGTGTTACTACTCTGGCAAATCTAGGTGGATTTCCCCACAAATACCCAACAGAAGCCTCTTTGACTGTGTGTAGGTGGAGGGAGTCAGGGGTGCCCCCAGAAATTTTCCCATGGTACACACCATCAGTACCTGTGGAGTCATCCTCCTTGCAACCACTGGCCCACAGCTCCTTGCACATCAAATCCATGCCACACTCAGACCCCACCTTCCAGATCAACCCGCCCAGGTGTCACTCCCCATCCCTGAGAGGAAATACAGGGTGCTGGAAGTGGAGCAAGGCTGCCAATGGTATACGCTATGTGTAATGTGCCTATGGCTGCAGGCACCAGTGGAGCTAGGTGGGCAGACAACTCAATGGGCAGAAGAGAGAACAGAGTCATTAAATCACCAGATCATGACATCTAATAAGTTAGGAGAAGACTGTAGAGGAGTCACCTGTGAGTAAGAGGAAGCCAGTCCAAGCCTTCAGAGAATGGAGTAGGGATGTATTACAGAAGTGTAAAAAACATGAATGTGGTTGCCAAAATATAAACTGGCTAGATGTTCTAGTTTAACTTTCGGTGTCCCTGTCACCTGCTGGGTTTTATTTAATAGGAACTTCTTTTCTCTCCAATTTTCTCCATGCTGCATCCACTAGCTTACATTGGCACACCAACTTTCTGGCAATGCCCAATTCCCTTTCAACATCTGCTGCTCAGTTTGACAATTTTGGATTTTTACCCAGTCAAGATTAGCTAACGACTGTGGTATGGCCTGGCAGAATAGCTAAGTTCTCTCTCTCCCAGACCCTAGCTGCAATTAAAAAGTGATGTTTTATGGAGATTCACAATCATTGCTACTATTGTATCCTAAGCTGTAAATTATAAAATGTTCAAAGAACTGTTATTCATAGTAGTAAATGCAACTTTCTTCTCAAAGTCTTTCGTGTCTCCATGTCTATACGCACACGTGCACACCCCTACCTATGCATACACATCCATCCATCCACACTTTGCAGATGCAAAGCACTGTGCACATACTTTAAAAAATGTTAAACTTTGCAGGTGTGTAAGTGGCGGAATATGCCTCTCTATAGCCTGTTGGGACAAATGGCTTTTGAGGATGCAAAATCTATCATTTGCCTATATCATACATGCAGGTATTACAATTAGTAACTGCACATGCAGAAATATGGTTCTGCAAAACATGTGTGTATGTAGCAAAATATGCACATGCGGTTTTGAATGCCCACAAATAGAAGCCGAAAGATGAAAATAAAGCCCTTTAAATATAAAAACCCTATACACATATGCAAGCATATTGGATTAATGTTCAATCCATTGCAAACCAAAAGCACAGATAGATTTAATTGCATGTTCATGTAATTTGTCAGTGAACTGTGCAGTTAGAAAAATTCTGCCAGAATGCTGCTGCCAAATATCTAGAAGGAGACCAGAATACAGATACAGCTTTGTAGAAGTGCCTAAACTCATAACTGTCCTGGCTGGAGGGCCTTAAAATAAAATCCAGTCTCTTTTTTTCAGAAATCCTCACCTCCGGACAAAGAAAGAAATCCTGATTAGTCATACAGGCACACAACACACCCACTCACTTACACATATAATCAAACAGGCAAAAATAACAAAAAAAAACCCTCGCTATAAACAAATCGAGCTATTTCCCCTACAGGCCAGGCAGGAAGAGCAATATTATTTCAGTTTTTAAATATCAGTGTGGCTCTTGGGGCTAGATACATAGGTAGGCAGATAGCTAGGTTATATAGGCATGGCTGGGATTAAGATTCTCCACATTTCCATGATGGATAGTTTAGATAGATAGATTTGAGAACTGTCTGCTGGTTGTGGGAAATTTATTGCCTGCATTTAGGTATTAGCTAGATCTGTCTATTAGCTTTGTAGAAACCCATATGCTTTCACGAGGCACTTTGACTTTTATAGTAATTCCATTTGAAAATCAGCTGTACTCACTACTTCAGTTCTAGATCTTTTGATCATTGCACTTTAATGTAATGGACTGTTCAAAGTTAACAGGGAGCTGCCAAAGGTACAAATGATGTTTTGGCTTGATTAGCTCTGGCTTACTCTCCTTAGCATGAACTACACATAAGTGCATGCAAATATTATTGATTCAGAGTGATTGATCTGTAATATTGCTCTGGAGATGAATTATCCCAGAGAGAGAGCGAGGAGATCTAAGTGCTCTATCTAGGCTGTACCATTAACAGCAAAGAGTTTGAAAGGCAGTTTTTAACTACAGTCTCCCTGGATTTAGGGGATTCGCTTCACTTTTGGAATAGACACTGGCTTACTCAGTTAACAGCACTAAATCACACAGTTTATATACATTTTCTTGTATGGAACACACATATTCTCTTCATACATGGCATTTTATACATGCATGTGCATATTCCTGATAATAATTAGGGCTCAGGTATACATCTTCCGAAGCTAAGCCATGTGGAGCTGAGAGAAGAGGTGTGCCATGCCTTTGCCAGATGCCCCCTACGTATGTGTAATACCAACAGACCCCCGGTCGGTGGCGGGCAGGATCGAACCTGCATGAGCCTCTACCACATGAGCTAAAAGTCAACTGGCTGTTAGCTAAGGCTGGAGAGAGCAGGGCCGCTCAGAGGATTCAGGGGGCCTGGGGTCTTTGGCGGCAGGGGGCCCCCACCGCCGAATTGCTGCCGAAGACCTGGCACTTCGGCGGCGGGTGCCGGGGCGGAAGGACCCCCCGCAGCCGAGCTGCTGCCGAAGATCCGGACCAGAAGAAGCTCCAGGGACCCCGGAGCGAGTGAAGGACCCCGCTCCAGGGCCCCTGAAAAACTCTCGTGGGGGCCCCTGCAGGGACCAGGGCCTGGGGCAAATTGCCCCACTTGCCCCCCCCCCCGGGCGGCCTGGGAGAGAGAGTGAGTGAGTGTGTCCCATCTAGTGAGAGAGAGAGATTAATGAGTCTGCTCTACAACCTTAGCTAGCAGCCAGTTGGCTTTTAGCTCATGCAGTAGAGGCTCATGCACTGAGTCCCAGGTTTGATCCCGCCTGACGATAACCGGAGTCTGTCGGTGTTACAAGTAGGGGCTCATCCCGGATTTCAACTGGGAAGTCTCTAGAGCTCGGGACACATTTCCTCAGCTAGGGGAAATATGTAACCCACACACCTCCTAGGTGTGGTGTTCTGTCCCATCTAGTGGCACCAAGACCATAGGTCCACAAAGAATTACAACCTACTGCTTCTTACTGATAGCTCAAATGGCAGAGGTCTGTGGAGTGGATCTAAAGGTACCAATCCTGCTGATGACTAGAGCTGGGCGAAATTTTTTTGGCAAATACTACATTCTCAGGAAAATGCACTTTTCAGGGCACTGAAGCTATTTGTGAATTTCAGTTGAATTTGGTGAAGAGTTTTGCCCAAAAATTGATCATGTATTTTTTTAAAAGGTTGATTTTGTTTTGTTTTGGCCATTGAGAAACAAAATCATTCAACTGTTTATTTTCAAATAATGTTTTGTTTTGAAATTTACCTATATTTATTTTTAAAGGAGGATGGAAAACAGCCAGAATCGAAACAAACAAAAAGCCAAAAAAGTTTGGTTTCATATTAAAAACTACCCTGGAAATCAAACTTTTTTTTCCCAATTTTTTGTTCATATTAGTAGTTATTTCATTTTGTTTCATTCTGAGTGTTTTTCAATCCAAAACTATTTCTTTCAGTGTGTGTTACTGTTATTTTGGTGAGAAAAACACAACAAATAAATAAATAAAAATCGGTATCAGTTCAAAATAAACTATTTTTTGCCCAGATTTTTCAGTTTGGTCACCTGAACCAAAAAATCAATTGTTCACCTTTACCGACAACCCATCTGGGAGTCAATACAATCACACCTGAGGCAATTTCTGTTTTTTCATTTTACAGGAAATTACACATACAAAATATGTTAAAAGCACATTATTAAAATTGCAAGATCACATTCTCAGAAATTAGAAAATGCTGGAATTAATGTTGCCTATGAAACCTTAATTTGGCAACTTTGTGGTATGCATTATGAGAGTTTTTAATGACAGGTTCACATACTATTTCTCCATGGCCCCCCTCCCTGATTCAATGCACGGACTGGACTGTGCTCTGGGGAAGAATCAGGGTTGTGTGGTGAAGGAGGTTGGTGTCTGCAGGACCCTTGCTTCAGTTGTTGCAGACGTTGGAAGGTAGTGAATGAGGCAGGGAACTGCAGGAAGAGAAAAGATGGTCTTATGATTAAGGCATTTGCATGCTGCCCTGGAGATTTGGATCTCTCTCTGCCTCTGCCACAGAGTTCCTAGGTGATTAATCCAATCTTTTCACAGGTGGGCACTATTTATGTGTTCTTCATTTTCTGTGTGCCCATTTGAGGTCCAAATTACAGGAGGGCTGGGCACTCACAGCTGCAACTAAAGTCATTGGGAGCTATGTTTTGAATATAACACGTACTATATAATGCTAGATACGCTGGTCATCTCATATTGGGCACCCAAAATTAGTGGGAAAACTTTTCATCTCAGTTTTTCTGTGCCTCAGTTCCCCCATCTGTGAAATGGGGCTGATAATACCCCTCATTGCATAGCGGTGTTGTGAAGATGCATTAATTAATGTTTATGAAGCATTCAGATACTATAGTGATGAGTGCCATAGAAAAGCCCACAAGGGAATTAATAAATCTGTCTTCAGAGCAGGGCTTAGGCAGCATGCAGTAAATAAAGTCTGGGGCTCACACTGAACAATGAAGAGAAAACAAAATATTGAATAGCTGCTCATTTGGTGAGCATCATCCATCCTGTGCACTGAATGAGGCATGAGTCCTGTGGAAAAAAGAGCATGTGATCATGCAATTAAAGCCTGTATCATAATGCATGCACACAAGGAAGCCTAGTTACACTTGCATGGGCAGACGTATATGTGGCATTTCCTCACTTTGGAGTGCTTGACTTTGCAACCTCAATAATATTCTTTTAACATATGTATTTCATTGCAATTAAATGTACTATTCGTACATATTTTCTTCAACTGCAGTTTCAGAGCTATTTATGACTTCCACCTTATCGCCTGACAAGAATGTTAGCATGGGAGATATACAGTTAGGGGTGGGGATGAGGATGAATGTGAAGGGTTTGCAACAAGATTGTTTTGTTAGAGCTGATTCATTGAAATAAAGCACGGTGAGCATCTCCAGTTAGGGATTAGTGAACTGGATCAGATGGAGTAAGAACTGACCTGAATCTTTGCCCTTAAACATAAACCAAACTTTTTGGAGGTTAAAAAAATGTGTTACCGTTTGCGAAAATTCAGCTGCCTTCATTTTTTGGTTTTATTTGAGGACAGAAGCAAAAATCCAGTTGCAAGGAAGAAAAAGCTATTCTCATGGTATTCCAGACTGACAGAAAGCAGGAAATCTCAGAAACCTCATGTTCTCATGAGATTTCCATCATTAGGAAGCTTAGAGTCACATAAGCTTCCAGACTTTGGGATGCTTATTCAGAATGATAAAGTGGGTTTACAAGGAACCCCCGCTTTTGGACTGCTGGCAATTTTGTACGTGTCCATCTACTCAAGCATTCTTAAGTATATAAAATGTGAGCTTTTAGTACAAGTCTGTGCTAAATTGCCATAGTTTCATAGAATAACAGAAGTGAAAGATTTGGCAGTAAGCCTTACAGAAAACTGTTCCTGCAGCTTCAGCAGTATGATGAGTTGTGAGGACTCTTTGAAAGTCATTAATGCAGAATTCAATATGCTGCCTGATATACCATGGGCTGTATGTGATGAAGGAGCTGTCTGCCTGAAAGGTTGTACAGCATAATATAAAGATGTACAATCTGATTTTTTAAAGCCATAGGTAAAAACTATAAGCATTTGAGTCTTGTTGTGTCCTTCAAGTTGCATATGATTTTAAAAATAACTATTTATTAAATAGCAGGGGCTGTGTTAATATTATTATAATGACTATCTGTGAATGAAAGTGATTCAGTATGTTTATCACAAATCCTCCCCAAAAAATGGAGCGAATGAACCGATAATATCAAATATCCTGGAGAAAAGCCTGGGAATTGCTGACCGAACAGGAGAAAGAAATTATCTAGTAGTCTGAGTACAGAACTGGGAGCCAGGAACTACTCAGTGTTTTAAAATGCTATTTTTCCTTAATGATAACAAGCAAAACCAACACCGTGGTGACAGAACCCCAAACCTTAACTATTGTTAATATGAAGGCAGTAAAAAGTTGGAAACTTAAAATTTTACCAAACTAACCCCCTTCTTAACAGCTGTTCAGACAACATGGAGCAACAGAGTCTCAGAGCTCTATATTACTATCTAGAAATGGCTAGATCTGGGTAAATTTTCTAGCTATAAAATTACTTTAAATATAGTTCTAATTCTGCATATCTAATAATGCAGTATGAGAGTCAGTTTAATATTGTAATAGATGGTGGATTGTTCTCCCATCTGAGAAAAAAATGACTAGCTCCAGGATTAAGTCATTGACAAGACAGAGGTAATCATATACATGTAGCATTATGCCTGTTTTATTAGCCTGAATCTTCTAAGCCTGCACGTATTCAACAATGAAGTAATGCAAAATGGAAAATCCAATTAGCCCATGCATATGCTTCTTGAATAACTACCCCGGCTATGAACGTAGATGAACTGAATGATACACTGATAGCTTTTATACAGAGACTATAGACTACAATTTTGTAGTCTTGTATGAAGCAATTTGCCAACAGATGTGTTTGCTTCATTTACAGGTGATGGAAATATTAGATGCTGAGTAGGTTGAAAAAATCTATTTTATATTAAAAGGATTATGGAAACCCATCTTATTTAAAAATGCATTTTAGCAAGACTAAAGCTACATGAAGAAACCAACGAGACTGAAAAAGAAAACCTATGTTACAAATGTTAATGTTAACACCTGTTGGGTGTGTCTGCAGCTCATGTCCCAGTTACCTTTCATCCAGCTAGTTTAGGCACCTGAGCAATGAAGCCACAGCAGTACAGGCTTCAGTGGAGGCTGTACAAGCCCACCCAGAACCTTGGGTAATTGCTTGGGCAGCTAGCCCATGCTGAAGTCCATGCTGCCGTAGCTTCACAGCTCCAGCACCCAAGCAGGTTTGTTATTGCAGTGTAGACATACCTCATAAATGTGTGCACATCTTTTAAGTTTATTCAGAAGGGGTAGACTGCAATGGGGTGAATATGCATAAAGTTGAGCCTGTGAATAAATATCTGCAGGATCAGGACCTAAATACTTTCCTGGATTGCAGTCCAGAGGGCCTCATTGCTAACTGCTGAGTGCCCTTATCTTCAACTGATTTGAGCTGGTGTTAAGGCCACTCAACAATTTGTAAGTATCTTACAAGATCAGCCCCCAAATTCTCCAAAGATGCACGTACTTAGTGTCAGGATCCTGGGCAAAGGTAGGCAGGAGCTAGTGGCAGGAGCTTGGGAAGCAGGAACTGCAGCTGAGGTCAGAGCCATCAAGAATCAAGCTGAGGTCAAAACCAGAGACAGAGTCAGGAACCCAGCCAAGTGCCAATAACAGATACCAGAGTCAGTGTTAAGGTTCCAGGGATCAGAGTTAGGGTTACCATATTTCCACAATCAAAAAAGAGGATATGCGGGGGGGGGGAAGCCCCGCCCCAGCCCCACCCCTTCCCCATCCACTCCCTCCCACTTCCCACCCCCTCACTGCCCCCCTCAGAACCCCAACCCCCCTGCTTCTTGTCCCCTGACTGCCCCCTGCTGAGAACCCCCCACGCTAACTGCCCCCCTATGAGGGGGGTTGGGTGGGGAGAGGAGGTCTGGGGTGCAGGTCCTGGGCTTGGGATTAGGGTGCAGGAGGGGGTGAGGGGTGCAGGCTCTGGGATGGAGTTTGGGGTGGGGGGCGGTGCAAAGGGAGGGGGTGCAGGCTTTGGGAGGGAGTTTGAGGGCAGGAGGGGATGTGTGGGAAAGGGGAGGGGGTTTGGGAGGGAATTTGGGGATAGGAGGGGATGCAGGGGTGAGGGCTGTGGGTCTGAGGATGAGGGGTTCATGATACAGGAGGGGGCTCAGGGATGGAGCAGAGGATTAGGGTGTGGGGGGATGAGGGCTCTGGCTGGGGATGAGGGGTTCATGATGCAGGAGGAGGCTCAGGGCTGGGGCAGAGGATTAGGGTGCGGGGGATGAGGGCTGGGGCTGAGGGGTTGGGGTGTTGGAGAAGCTCAGGGCTGGGGTGGAAGGGCAGGGTAAGGGCAGCCTGTCTTCCCATTAGTGGATGGGGGACGCTAGGACCCGGGGACAGCAGACAGCAGTTGCTGCTGGCTCTGGCAGTAGAGGCAGGCAGGGAGAGGAGGCCCACGGGGGGGAGGATGCACGGAGGGGGGTGGCAGATGGAGGCCGGGGACCCATCCAACACTCCCCCGCTCCCTGACTGCCCCCCCGGACTCCCCTTACCATCTGACTCCACGTGTAGCCAAAACACGCTGCCCGGTGGGTTGGTTTGTGTGTTACACAGGGCTGCAGGCAGAGGGAGGGGGGAGCAGGGGAGGGCTCTGGCTGCTGGAGGCCAATGGGAGCAGCTCAATCGGCCCAGCCACCCAATCAGCAGCTGCACTCTGCATGGAAGGGAGGGAGGAAGGCGAAGGAGAAAAAAAACCCGGACATTTTAACCTTGTTATCAATTCCTCCCGGACGACTATTTAGAGACGCAAAAGCTGGACATGTCCGGGGAAATACGGATGGATGGTAACCCTAGTCAGAGTCCAAGTCACAGCTGAGGTGAATACAGAAATAGAGAAGCAGGACAGTCATGTCAGCTAGGTATGATCCACATTATTGTCTGGACACTTCCTGGTATGCCCCATGGGTTTATATAGGCTCCAGGATCCAATCAGGGATTGCTAAAACAACTGTCAGATTACTCAAGGCAAAACTTCCCATCGTGTGCATCGTCTGCAGATTGTGGATCACCACATGTGACGTTGCCACCATATTATTTTGTCACAATATGGAATTTTTCTTAAAGCTTCTACCCCTGCAATCCTATGATTATATGAGAACCTCCATTTTCCTTTAAATAAAGTTAATTTCTAGACTTCACAGTTGCAGAGAAAAGCCTGGAAACATGAACAGAATGCACCCTCAAGGCTCAGAAACCAGAAGTCACATAAGAATAATCCAATACTTTAAAAAAAAATAACTTCATGATTTTTAAATCAATCTTGTGATTATTTGGAGAGGTCCAGAGTCATGGTTTTTGAACATCTTGATTTGGCCATACTGGATTTTTGATGTGTGTGCGCACAAGTCAGTGCCGTGCATGTGTGCAGGTCACTATCCCTGATGTGGGTACATATGGGGATTTGCATTAATATTAATAGGTGCATGCATTTGTTAATTTGATCCCACATTTCTTACCCTCAAAAATAATCAGTGAGGAAACTTTAAAACAGAGTTTGTAAGAAAGGTGACCCTGAAAAGTTATGATTTACTTATATATATATTCCATTATGGTCACATCACAAGGGTTATTTTCCTACTCAGTGTTGCCAATTTTTATTTTGTAAAGCTTCATTTGCATTTACAGTGTTGTCGATGGTACAATGCTTTAGGAACAAATGAGAAATACATCTGAAGGATTCCTTCAAAACTCATGTCAAACCCATGCTGGCTGATCCCCAGATACTACAAAAAAGTGCAAGATTTCTAATTTGAGTTTATAGACCATTGGAAAATACAAACAAATGTTCACACTTTTTCTTTTCATTGACTATAAATGTCACCTTCAAAAAGACAGTGGTACAACATACAGATTTAATAATAAAAGTTATTAGATTGTTTTAAATTAGGGCAACTAGGATATAGTTTCTGCACTTATCAAGGACAAAGAAAAGATTATACTGCTGTAAAGAGTCAAAAGTTTCTAGTAAGATAAATGATTTTTTTTCATCAGGTTGTTTATTTGATTTTACAACATTTTAACATGCTTTAAAATATGTGAAATTCGAATTCAAAATATTTGGGCTACAGACTAATTCCAGCAGAGGATAACGTTTGTGTGTGATTTTTAAAGCACCATTTCTCAAATGTGGCCACAGTGACCAGGAGGTTTCTCTGCGGCCAGGGCAGTTTCCTGTGCAGTGTGTGGGGGGGAAGCATCAGCCCCTCACCTTACTCCCTGGGACACACAATGCTTAAGGAATAAGGTGAGGTGGCGAGGTGAGCAGTGGACGGGGGAGCCTGGCGGGGGAGTAAAAAGGCAAGCGGGGGTGGGGTGAGGAGGCGAGAGGTGAGCTGGGGGGTGAGGAAGCGAGCGGCGAGGCGAGCAGTGGGCGGGGGGTGAGGAAGTAAGCGGTGAGATGAGCAGTGGATGGGGGGGCCTGGCGGGGGAGTAGGGAGGCAAGTGGGGATGGGTGAGGAGGTGAGAGGTGAGCAGGGGGGTAAGGAGGTGAGGAAGCGAGCGGCGAGGCGAGCAGTGGTTGAAGGGATGAGGAAACAAGAGGCGAGTGGCAGGGGGCCCTGGCGGGGAAGTGAGGAGGCAAGCGGGTGTGGGGTGAGGAGACGAGAGGTGAGTGATGAGGCAAGCAGTGGGGGGGGGGGGGAGTAGACGAGTGGGGGGGGGGTAAGGAGGCGGGAGTGAGCGGGGGGGAGGTGAGCAACAGGGGGCAGCGAGGAAGGGGCGAGGCAAGTGGCGGGGAGGGCCCTGGCTGAGGAGTAAGGAGGCGAGCCAGCAGCAGGGTGAGGAGGTGGGCAGGGGGGTTTGGCTGCGAGTGGGGGAGTGAGGAGGTGAGCAGTAAGCCACCAGCAAGTGGAACTTCTCGCAGCGGGCGGGGGGGTGGGTGTCTGTGGCAGGGGATTGAGGAGGCGAGCGGGGCGTGGGGAAGTGAGGAGGGACACAGGAGGCGAGCTGTGGGTGGGAGGGTAAGGAGGCGAGTGATGGGCACATGGGCAGTGGATAGAGCCCCCCTTTGGGGAGGCTAGCCCCTGACTCCACCGCTTCTGCCTGCACTCCTTCCAGGCAGCTGGAGCCCCAAGACCCCCTGCGCCTGGAGCCACAAGACCTTCCCCCCTCTCATACCTGCCCGGAGGAGCCCCAGGCTGGCCAAAGCCCGGAGCGCCCCATCCCCCTCATCCAGAGGAGCTCCGGGCTGGCCAAAGCTCTGAGTACCCCCATCTGCCTGGAGGAGCCCCGGGCTAGCCGCAGCCGTGCCTCCCCTCTTCTCCCCAGATCCAAGCCACCCAGATGTTTTTCATTATTATTTGGACTTCTATTATGTCAAAGCATTTTTAAATTTACTTCAGAATTGTTACATGGACAACCACTTTTACCAAAAAAGCAAAAGAAACAATAATAAAAAAGGACAAGCACGTGCAAAGCACCTTATTTGTGTTTCTATTCTGTTAGGTCCAGTAAAGAATAGATATAACTGTGCATGATTTTTATTACTGAGTCTGCAACAAAAAACCCCCCCAAACCTTATATAAATAAATTACAATGATTTGGTCTATATATGTGCATATTGCTTTATTAACTTTAGGAAAAATAAATAATTTTAGGGAAAAAGTGTCAGTGCGGCCACCAGCAAGAGTTGGTGGCTGCACTCTGAGGCCACCAAAAAATTGGTTGCAAGAACCCCTGTAAAAGCACACTAATTGGTCCATGTGTGCTGGTGCATACTAAAGGGTCCCTAGCACACTTTAAAGTAGTGCTGTATGAGACAGTACTATGTTAAAGTGCGCTAGGGAACATTACATAATGATTACGTACTACTGTAATAAGTATAGTACAATACTACTGTAATAACTAATGCATATACTCGTTAAAGCAAATATAAATATATACAGTATATAAAAAGGAAGTCCTGAAATCTATGATTTTTGCATAGCTAATAAAATTTAAAACATACTAAAAATAACCTCTAAAAAGAAATTAATAAACCCCAAAATGGAAGCCCTAAATATATTTTTAATAGCAGTGTGGTATTTATAGTCACTGCATCTCAGATCATTATGAACATTAACAACTCCACTTTCTAACACTCCTGTAATTTGTTCTTTGAGTAAGAGAAAATTAGGAAAGATGCAAAAGAGATGTTTAAAGTACCAGCAAGAACAGGCTTGGATATCTCTGATTATACCTGTGGATTTGATTCAGGGGATGAAAGAGGTAAATAGTTAGCTACAGAGCTGAGTTACTATTTGTTCAAAAGAATTCTTACCTAAATCAATTTAAGTGCAATTAGAAAATGGATTTCCCTGTAATGTACTAAATGATGCTTCCCCCCCCCCCCCGGCCCATTTTATGCAGCTATAATCATAATCTTTAAAGGAAATTACTCTCAGAACTTTAAGCCTTATTTTGGGTTTTGAAGCCCTAGTACAAATAGCAATGTCTCTATGTGGTCCCATCCTAAAAAAAATAAGTACTGCTTAACTTTAAGCACATAAGTAGGTCGTTGATTTCTGTGCATAAAGTAGATCACATGTTTCATTGTTTGCAGGATTGGTGTCTAATATTTTTTTAACAGGGGACACAGAATGATAAATGCATCACTGCATAACAGAAACCCTTGTACTTTATCCTTATCCTCACTCCCAGTGTGTTGACTTCCCATTCACTTTATAAGAAGTTTAAAGGATGATCTATAGCTTCAAATTTTCCCTCTTCTACAACAGCATAAGATAATTCTCCAGTATTGCACATTTTATCTAATCTTTAAGAGCTGGATATCTTGCATCTTTCCACATCATTGCAATTTTTCTTCTTGCCAAAGTAAGTCACCACCAAATTTCAACTGAGGCTTTAATAACATCCAGAAGACATTTGCTAATAGATGCATTGTAGGATCTAACACTCTGACTCAAATGAGTCCTCCTAGCATATGCTGTCAAATGCCATATAAAGGATCTCAAATCACTTTCCAAACATTAACATCCCAAGATCACTAAAATATTGTAAATAAATGTGCTTTTCACTTAAGACTATGTCTGCCAAGTGAATTGTGTTCTGGAGAGAATTTTTACAACTGAATTATTAGCCCCTAAAAATAGAGGTTTGTAATTGATATACTGACATCCCCTTAATTTTAGTGCAACTAACAAGTGCTGCTGTAATTCATTTACATAAAAAAAGTTAAGAGGAAACAGTTATTTGTTTTTATGTACCGTACCATGGCAAAGATGACTGTTAAACTGAAAGAATGAAACAAATGCCTTGAATACTGACTGACTGCATGAATTAGATTATAATGGAAGAATCTTGATAGATACCATAGATCTAAAGTTCAGGTCAAGTTTCTCTCTAGAATTTACATATTTAGTGGTTTTGCAAAAGGCAGAACCTCCTGTATATCTGTAGCAGCAAATGAATGTTAACATTATTCAATCTGTTCACCACAGAAAGTTACATAAAAACAGATCTCATGTCAACATTTCTAGAAAGTAATCTTCTGCCTTGGCTAGGTTTCGAAATTAAAAATTATACATATATATAATTATTGTTTTGGCTTTTGATCTTTACCACAAAATAATTCATGAAATATAAAGTTAAAATTTAATTCTCTCTCCTGGGAAGTCCTCTTCTGTAAATATCACTAGAAGGGAACACATATGGCAGACTGTGCTTTTCACAGGCTTCATATGGACCAAGACAAAAAGTTTTACTACTTGATTTGTATATTGCTTGACAAACTGTGCTAAACAGCTAATTATGGATTACTATTTAATATTATTTCTATTATTATTACTTGTAATTCATAGTAGCCCCGGTCATGGACCAGGACCCCACTGGGCAAAGAATTGTACAAACACAGAACAAAAAGATTGTAAACTCACTGGGGCTGGGACTAACTAAGGGCTTGTCTTCACTGCTGGGGAGATTGACGCGGCTGCAATTGATGCAGCTGGTGTCAATTTAGTGAATCTAATGAAGACCCGCTAAATTGACGGTGTTGCGTTATTGCGCTGTGATCAGCCTCTGGAAATGTCCCATAATCCCCTTAAGTCAAGTGACCATTCTTGTCATTGTTGTGAAATCGGCTGCAGGAATGCGGAAATGCCCTTTCAAAGCTCCGTTTCGGAGAAGCCGGCTGCTTATCAGCTCTGAGAAAAAGCAAACATTTACTGTTTGCCTTGAGTGTGTGAGAGAGAGGCGGCGGGGGGGTCTGAACTTACAAGACAGCATGCTGACACACTCTCATAATGCACCGCTCCCAATGCCGCTGCAAGTGCCGCAAATGTGGCTATGTCAGTGTGCTTGAAGCTGTCAGTGTGAACAGACTGCAGCGCTTTCCCTACTGCGCTCTACAAAGGCGGGTTTAACTCACAGCGCTCTACATCTGCAAGTGTAGCCAAGCCCTTAGGTCGATTTACCCCAATAGTGTAGACAAAGCCTAAGTAAAGTTAGAAACAATAGGTAACTTTATTTATAGTATTCTAGTTGCACAATGATTACGTTGAACATCACCTACATGGCACCACTGTGCTTTTCAGATTAAGGCCCCAATTCTGCAACGCACTACAACAGGTGCATAACTTTAAGCGTGTGCTTACATCCTATTACAGTCCAGGGAGTTTAAATACTTGCTTAAAGTGAAGTATCTGTTTAAGTACTTTGCTGAATAGGGAATTAAACACCAGCGTACAAGTGTTGATGAATAGGAGTTTAACTCTTCCCAAACTACTCCGTAGCCCAATACACTACACCATATTAAGAAATTAAATCACTGGCTTCATTCACAGTAGCTCCTTTCAAACGCATAACATGTTGGCTGTTTTATTCATTTTAATCCCACATGGAGTGTATAACTATACATGAGATCTTATGCTGTGGTGCCAATCCTAGATGAACTATGTTTGGCACAGGATCTGAGGAAAGTGGTGTTGTATAACCTTTATGCTCCCCTGATCCATGAGTCTGTTGGGGACCAGTTCTGTGTCCTTTATAAAATAGAGCAGCTTCAGGGTTATTCTAAATTATGACTGCCCAAAATATTTCCCAATGGGTTGCAGCCAAAAATTCTAAGAGTCTAGATGATTCTAGTGGCTCCTTTCAGAGCAAATGGTTCTGATTCTGATGTGGGCCAGATCCTTTAACTAATCCACATAGGATCTCACTAGTGTAATGACATAGACACATCATAGGGTTTTTTACACCATTCCTTCTCCTTGCTGCCAGCATAGCAGGAGGAAGGAACACCCTAGGGGACACAGGCATCCTGGAGAAAAGGAGGTATGGCTAAGATGGTCCTTCACTTTACTGATCCTCAGCTGTGGTTTTGGTCCTGTGCAGATATTGTAGCTTAGGTTAAAGCAACCCTTCTGCCTGTTCTAATATGGGGCACAAGGCTGGTCTGCACAGATCTTCATCAGGACCAGAGGAGTGCACCCCAAGGGATGGCCTGTGTAACACCATCATCTAGAGAGGAGCTGCTCTTGATTTACAGTGGTGTGAGATCAGCATCAGGCCTACTGCATTCTACTACATCAAATCTCAAAAACTCCTATGTATGTACTTTCTGATCTTCTTGATTCATGTCTCAAGGCACAAGAGTGTAGGAAAATGGGCAGCATTCTCTTCATTTAGACCCTTAACAATGCATTAAAGTAATTATGAGATGAATTAAATGATCCAAGAATGCTTTCAGACTAGGGGTCTCTGGATAATTTATTCATGCTCAGGTTAGTTAGCACTGGACATTCAGCTGTGTTCTGGCAGGTGGCAAGCTGGAGAACAGGTTTTATATCTACTGTAGTGGCCCGCCATTCTTCACAAAGGAACTATTTTTATCCAATGTGCCATTCACTCAGACATTTTAAATAGGTTTTTGTTCTTGTCAGCACTGAAAATGAAAGTAAACATGAGTGCAGTTGTGACAGGGAAGACAGGTACATAGTTTAAAGGAGACAGAACGGATATATGGTTCTTCGATTAAGTCCCAGTTTTCATTTAGCATTTACTCTAGTGCTATGGTCTATTTAACTTTGAAAGAGCTGATCTCTGTGCCATTTTCAATGCACACCTTGATCCTGCATCAATCCACATAGAAACCTTTCATCTAGCTAACAAAATTTGGGGATGAGAATAAAAGTGGTTATCTGAAGTACCAAAAGCAACTTGAACATTCATACACATTTCTAAATGTTGCTTAGCAACACAAACTATTCAGCATAAAGATGTGCTGAAATGATCCATAACTAAGACCAGTGTCACTTTAAAATAGCAATAAATGAAGGGCATAATTTATTTAAAGAGCACCAACCCCCTTTGTGCCTCCCCTGACAAGGATGATCCCTTTGCTTCCTCCGATAAAGCATACTTACAGCCCCTTCAGATGAGGTTCTCCATTCTCACCCAATCCACCATCTCAGCCACAAAACACCCTTACTTTTCTGCAGACAGCTCCAGCAAAAACATTTTGGCCATTGAGATCTTGCCATGAGGAAGGAGTTACCATGTGTAATCCCACGAGTCATGCAGCTCTGGGACTGCTTCTGTACAATTGGAAATCAGAATTCCTGCCACCCTTGAAACAAGCCTGGCATTTTCAGAGCCAACCCACTAAAGGCCTGATCCAACTCTCATTAAGGTTGGTGGAAAGACTCCAGTTGACTCTGATGAGAGTTGGATTGGGCCCTTGTGGCCTACAGGAAACTTAAGGAACAATGACGTTGCCATAAAGCATTTTCTTTAAACTTCTATTTGAAATGTTTGATTTCTTAAACCTTTTTTACAAACCCTAAGAACTGGGAGCAACTTCATGTCCATTTACATTAGGTGAAGCGATATAAACAGGCAAAACAACATGATAACCATTTAAGGAGAGAGAAGTTACAAAAACATCAGATCTTTTAAACATTTCTGCTGTCATTAGTGAGAGGATAATCATCATGCAATTTCTTGCCAGCAGCATTCAAGCTCCTTCATAATCATTATGGGTGAAATTTGCAGCGCTTTGGAACCAGGTAAATTGATAGTGTAGTGATGGGTGAAACTGACCGCTGCCAGACCTATGCACCACCTAAGTCCCAGTTAAGCCCCCGAGAGGAATGTCTGCATCAAGGGTAATGTTGTTTGATGGCTTTAATGAGACTGTTAAGCTTCTCTTTTATTGTTTCAACATATAAACAAAACAAATCTGTAAAAGTTGGGGGTTAACATATGCTAGTCATACGTGTGGGGTATGTGGTAGCTTGATATCCAGGTTTTAGAGTCTAGGTAGGGCTTTAGAATTTTGCATTCTTTTTTGAGTTTTCCCCATTAGTTCCACTTCTGCAGCAGCCCCCTTGGCCCCACAAACATTCTTTTGTTAGTTTTCACCACACTTTAGCATGGTGGGCTCTCTGTCAGGACCATGCAATTTATTTAAGAATAAATGCAAAATGTATACATTATTTATTCTTTTAAAATAAAAACACACAGTTCCTCGGGGCCCAAAATCAGTTCTGAACCATATCAATGGGCCAGTAAAATATACTAGCCTAATGACATACTAATGTGGGATCAGAGAGAAAGACCATCTTACAAAGTCCAGCAGTGCTGGCTTCATACCTCTCACTGCAGGACAGAGAATGATCACAAGCTTTTTCAGAAGGAGGCATTTTGTTTTTATGAATCAGGTTGTCAGCACTTGTGGTATTATTGTGAAATTATTTTTGCTGTGAGCAGGACTCCTCTTTGTGGACACAACAAGAGTGATGGAAAATGCTTCCTCTGTGAATCATGACTTAGCACTATTTAAAATGAAATCATTAGTAAAGTATCAATGATATATAGAGGTCCCACTTACTTCCAGAAACCATGAACACTTATTGACTGTTAGGTTTTTAAAAAGGGTCTTGGCTGTAGCTTACACCATACTGTAGCCCCTCAGAGTTATGAGCACCTCGGGAATGGAGGTTGTTCATAATTCTGAAATGTTCGTAACTCTGAACAAAATGTTTTGGTTGTTCTTTCAAAAGTTTAAAACTGAACATTGACTTAATACAGCTTTGAAACTTTAATATGCAGAAGAAAAATGCTGCTTTTCCTTTATTTTTTTAGTAGTTTATGTTTAACACTGTATTTGTATACACGGTACTGTACTGTATTTGTGCTTTTGGGCGGGGGGAGGGGGATGAGGAGGGATCTCTGCTGCTGCCTGATTGCATGCTTCCGGTTCCAAATGAGGTGTGTGGTTGACAGGTCAGTTTGTAACTCTGGTGTTCATAACTCTGAGGTTCTACAGTACTCACATTCTGTTGCTCTATAATTTGGATGATTACTATGTGGAAGCTGGAGGACTGGACCAAACGGCTTATGGGACTAGAGTAATGTGATATGGAGACTCACCTTAAGTCACCTGTTCAAATCAAAACAGGTCAGTAGTGGCCAGAGGTGAAAGTAAGCCAGTACGGTCAAGTATGGCATACCGGCAAGAGCCGTACACAGCTGACCGTACTGGCAGGGGGTCGCTTCCCCAGGGCGGACAATTTAAAAGGGCCCTGGGCTCCCAGCAGCAGCCAGAGTCCCTGTCCCTTTAAATCACTGACAGAGTCCCGCTGCCAGAGCCCTGGGATAGTGGCAGTAACTGGGAGCCCTGGGGCTCCTGGCCGCCACTGCAGCTACAGCTACCATGGGGCTCCGGTGGTGATTTAAAGGTCCTGGGACTCCCGGCTGCTGCTACCAGACCCTTTAAATCACCGCCAGAGCCCTGGGTAGCGGTGGCAATTTAAAGGGCCCAGGGATTTAAAGGCCCACCACTTCCACCTGAGGCCCCGCCCCTTCTGTCCAAGGGGGGAACCCCCCCACCTGCTCAGGACCCTGGCCCTGCATACCGGTAAGTCTCTTAAGTTATTTTCACCCCTGGTAGAGGCTGAAAAAATCATTTCCACCTACTTGCTGTTCAGTGGCCTATGTGAAGTGAACTGGTGCTCTTAGTCCAGTTCTTAATAGATCAGTGTGTGCTGGAAAATGTTATCGTACCATTGCTATTGAAAGAATTAATAGCCCTCTCCTCACTTTCGTTTGCCTGTTCAAGTTATGGTTGAGGCACATGACCAGTGTGGGAAGCTTGTATTGCTGCTGGCTATACTGGAACACAAAATTAAAGCTAAAACCCCTGATTTTTTCTTCATTTCAGGCTGGAACCATTTCAACCATATACTTTTGTACCCTCCAATATTTTTGTTTCAGGAAGTTGTCTATTGAGCCACCCAGTAACTTTTTATGCTATAACTCTAAGCTGCCCATCATTATGAAAGAGAGCCCTCATGTCATACCATTAGTGCTCATTACAATTTTTTTTCTTAACTACCTCTGTTTTTTCATTTATATTTGTACGGTGGAAGGTTGAGAGTTTGCTCTGGACATCATTGGTGATGGGGTATTTGCAAGCAAAGAAGCAGTAATGATTATAATGTATGTGGGAAGAAATCAGCTGGTGTCAAGCCAGGTATGAATCAGAAGGCTGAGTTTGAATTCTAGTTTATATAATTCTGATGTTGCAAGTTGGAGGAATAGGAATAAAATTAAAATGTGCTGCATGAATGTAAATTCATTAGACTCTGTTTTTCCATCCATGCTATAACCAAATGTAAATATTGCACCAGTCAAATTTACTGGCAACAGTGAAAGCCAGTGGGGACAAGGACCAGAGAGATTTGCAAAATTTTGTTGGTACGCTGGCAGTCAACCAACAGCATTAAAAACTTTGTGTTGGCATATGTAACTTTTTTCTCTCCTAAAGAGATCACTGTCTCCATTAGTCAAATGGAACAAAAAATGTTCCTGACAATAATAACGATAGCATAAATCAATCAAAGAAAGAAATCCCAGTATGTGCCAGCCAGCATCTGAACTGAACCAGTGTTCTTGTGAAGCTTAATTAGCTAATGTAGCAGTGGTAAAGATTCCCTGGTATACAGACAATACCGCTGATAGACAGACCCCATCAAAACTGCTACCAAAAGTCCAAGAATATTTGGCTGGAAAGCAGTGATTATCCATAGGCATGAGGATACCTCAGATAAGTGTGCCGCATTGCTGTGCTGCCAACTGCTCCTGTGTAAAAGTTTGTTAAAAAAAACAAAAATGCAATACACAACTACCTTACATAGATGACTTAAAAAAGAAACAAAGAAATCATACAATGAAGTTGCTGAGGAGAAAGACAGGATGCACAGGGAGGGAGGAAGGATTCTTCCTGAATGCTTGTTAACTCCTTAGGCGGCTAATCTTCAGAGGAGGGACACATAAGAAATTAAATTTGATAAGTAATTGTCTCAGTCCAGACAGCACTGAAATATCATCTGACACAGATATCCAGTTTAGACTCCACTTATGTTTAATGGTTGGATAATCATGGAACATAAGTTTAGCTTTAATAACAACTACAGAAGATGCTTTATTAGCAGACTTTGCAGGCTGCAAGGTTGTCACTTGTCGTCATAGTGATTTTCTGTTTTAAAATATTGCAGCAATTTGTATCTGTTTTTAATTAATGAAATTAGATAAATCTCAGCTCTCTATATTCATAAAATCTAAGGCCTTGTCTACACTACTGGGGAAATATGTGAATAGTGTAACTCAAATCAACATAGCTTAGATCTACTTACTGCAGGATCCTACTCTTCTCGATCCGGTGGAGTACGGGAGTCGACGGGAGAGTGATCTGCGGTCGATTTAGCGGGTCTTCACTAGAACCACTAAATCAACCGCCGATGCATCAATCGCCGCTCGTTGATCTCCCGGGAAGTGTAGACAAGTCCTAAAACTCAGGGTGAGCGCTGCTAGAAGCCACATGGGATTTTATAGGATGAGGAACCATAAGCACTGACCTTTGCATACCAGCCAAATCATTGTGTCAGACTGACTGCTTTATTGATGTGTCTTCTGTCTGGGGAAATTCATCAGCAAATCCCTTGAATGAAGGGTTGGGATCAGGCTAAGGAACCTGCTATACCAGCCTATGAGTTGGAGTAGCAGCTGCAACCCCTTCAAAACTCTTTTACTGTTTGTGGGGTTACTGATTCTGCATAAAAAGGGATGCCATGGTCAGTCCCTTACTTGTGTTAACCAATAGATGATATCACATGTTAATATGCTTTAAGAATACAATATCAATATAATATATTGCATACATATTTCTAGCTGTTACATGGCCTGAATTAGCCTGTCTCTTTATAATCCTGTTCACTTACACTAAATACCCCATAACACTGTGCAAAGCTGAAGTCAGCTTTGGATTAAAAAATAAGAAGCGTATCAAAGGCAAAATATATTAATACATGCTGGGGAGGTACCTTCACAGACCAGTACCTGGAAAGTGAATATACAAAACAAAGAAGAAAAGGTACAGAACAAGTTAAGGAACGGGGACAAACTGATGGGCTGGATTTTAATGACATGTGAAGAGTTCTGTAACTTGTAAAACCATCCTATCAATACTCCTAGCTGAAATGTGGAACTTCTGTGGCACATCTTCTGTGTAAAATGAATGTAACAATGCTGCACAAGACTGTTTCCTGGAAACAGGTGGTATATCAAAACTCTTCCTGTACCGCACTATTATTGACTTTTAGCAGTAAACCCGACTGACATTGGTTATGTGGTCTCATGAATATATTCCATACTGAACTAAAGTGTCGTCAAGCAATTGATTATACAATTTATCAACACCATCCTCCATACTAGCCTAAATGAGGCTGATACATAGATCCTTTCCACAGGGTGCGTTAAGTGCAGAAGGTTTCCTGCATAGTGGCTCTACCTGCCTTCTCCCACCAGCTGCATGTCCTAATGCAGTGCTTATGTGAGGCAGAGAAATTTGAGCTTGCATTATGCACCCTAGTGAATTTCTTTTGCAGTGAGTTGAACAATGTATGTCACCGGATCTTACACTAGTCAGGAGTGTAAGATCTGACCAAGGGAGACAGCATGTTATGGTCAATAAGACATGGGAATGGGTCTCAGGGATCCTGGGCTTCCTTCCCAATGATACTAATGACTTGTGAGGAGATTTTGGAAGAGTCAAAGTGAAGCTCACAGTTTCCACATCTGTAAAACAGGGGTAGTAATATTTCCCCCATTTCTAGACCACATTTTAAAGTCTGTGGATGAAATGGACTATATAAGTGCTGAGTACTCTTATCATCATCAGTATAACTCGGCTGTTATTATGCATTTGGGTTGGAGAGTTACAAAGTTATTAAGAACAACTTAAACATTTATTTTCTTATTAAACCCCCTCCCATTGTACATCAATACTGCACTGTCACCTGGCGTGTCGTGAATGTCAGCCTACTCAGCACAAGCAAATTGTTAAATTCAACTTCATTTCTAAGAAGGAAGAATTTGCTGTAGTTTCCAGCTTTTTGCTCTCTTTTAGTAGAGGAAGAATGGTTTATCGGCTGGTGTATCAAGCAGCTTGCTCTGTAGGAAGAACTGATCTGTGGGAAATTCTGCTGTACTATCAACAGCATTTTCTGGCCCCCAAGATTTTGGTAAATGGTTTTGTAAAAGTAACTGTAAAAATTAATGTGTAATAATATTTAAAAAATTAATGGTGAGTATTGAGTATTAATAAAAACAGGAGTACTTGTGGCACCTTAGAGACTAACAAATGTATTAGAGCATAAGCTTTCGTGGACTACAGCCCACTTCTTCGGATGCATACAGAGTGGAATAAATATTGAGGAGATATATATACACACATACAGAGAGCATAAACAGGTGGGAGTTGTCTTATCAACTCTGAGAGGCCAATTAAGTAAGAGAAAAAAAACCTTTGAAGTGATAATCAAGCTAGCCCAGTACAGACAGTTTGATAAGAAGTGTGAGAATACTTACAAGGGGAGATAGATTCAATGTTTGTAATGACTCAGCCATTCCCAGTCCTTATTCAATCCTGAGTTGATTGTGTCTAGTTTGCATATCAATTCCAGCTCAGCAGTCTCTCGTTGGAGTCTGTTTCTGAAGTTTTTCTGTTGTAATATAGCCACCCGCAGGTCTGTCATTGAATGACCAGACAGGTTAAAGTGTTCTCCCACTGGTTTTTTGAGTATTATGATTCCTGATGTCAGATTTGTGTCCATTAATTCTTTTGTGGAGAGACTGTCCGGTTTGGCCAATGTACATGGCAGAGGGGCATTGCTGGCACATGATGGCATATATCACATTGGTAGATGTGCAGGTGAACGAGCCCCTGATGGTATGGCTGATGTGATTAGGTCCTATGATGATGTCACTTGAATAGATATGTGGACAGAGTTGGCATCGGGCTTTGTTACAAGGATAGGTTCCTGGGTCAGTGGTTTTGTTCAGTGATGTGTGGTTGCTGGTGAGTATTTGCTTTAGGTTGGGGGGTTGTCTGTAAGCGAGGCCTGGTCTGTCTCCCAAGATCTGTGAGAGTGAGGGATCATCTTTCAGGATAGGTTGTAGATCTCTGATGATGCGCTGGAGAGGTTTTAGTTGGGGGCTGAAGGTGACAGCTAGTGGTGTTCTGTTATTTTCTTTGTTGGGCCTGTCTTGTAGGAGGTGACTTCTGGGTACTCGTCTGGCTCTGTCAATCTGTTTTTTTCACTCCAGCAGGTGGGTATTGTAGTTTTAAGAATGCTTGATAGAGATCTTGTAGGTGCTTGCCTCTATCTGAGGGATTGGAACAAATGCGGTTATATCTTAGAGCTTGGCTGTAGACAATGGATCATGTGGTGTGTCCTGGATGGAAGCTGGAGGCATGTAGGTAAGTGTAGCGGTCAGTAGGTTTCCGGTATAGGGTGGTATTTATGTGACCATCGCTTATTAGCACAGTAGTGTCCAGGAAATGGACCGCTTGTGTGGATTGATCTAGGCTGAGGTTGATGGTGGGATGGAAATTATTGAAATCATGGTGAAATTCCTCAAGGGCTTCTTTTCCATGGGTCCAGATGATGAAGATGTCATCAATGTAGCGCAAGTAGAGTAGGGGCATTAGGGGACGAGAGCTAAGGAAGCGTTGTTCTAAGTCAGCCATAAAAATGTTGGCATATTGTGAGGCCATGCGGATACCCATAGCAGCGCCGCTGACTTGAAGGTATATATTGTCCCCAAATGTGAAATAGTTGTGGGTGAGGACAAAAATCACAAAGTTCTGCCACCAGGTTAGCTGTGACATTATCGGGGATACTGTTCCTGATAGCTTGTAGTCCATCTTTGTGTGGAATATTGGTGTAGAGGGCTCAGAGTTGGTAAGACAACTCCCACCTGTTTATGCTCTCTGTATGTGTGTATATATATCTCCTCAATATTTATTCCACTCTGTATGCATCCAAAGAAGTGGGCTGTAGTCCACGAAAGCTTATGCTCTAATAAATTTGTTAGTCTCTAAGGTGCCACAAGTACTCCTGTTCTTTTTACGGATACAGACTAACACGGCTGCTACTCTGAAACCTGTTATTGAGTATTAACGTTTACTGTTGCTTACCCAAGATCTGAGTACCAGAAAATGGTATTGATTGAACCTTCTCCGTTGCTTTTGACAATCCAATACAGCGCTAGACTGGCTCTTTGACATAATGGCGTAGTAAGAAAATTAAGTTCCTATGACAATACAGCCTACCCCTCAAAATAGCTAATGTTAACCAAGGAATCAACTGGTATCTGGAAGGGATATTATGTTCTATACTCTCTGTGATCACTGTTATGTTCATGGTATACACACAGAAAAATTTGATAAAAACATGAATATTCTTGCTGGAAGGTAGCAATGTAACACTACTTTATCTCTCAGAATTCAGAGCTATAACACACGCAAGAACACAAAAACAGAGAAAAAAAACAGGCTGCTCCTTAAAACAGCAAACCATAACTCAATCCACCATGCTTTAAGATGGCTTTTTCCAGAATTACACTGATCCCATGCTTTTCGACAGAGCCCCCTCACCTGCAAGCAGAACCAGGAAATTCCGCTGCTCTTAGAGTGACAGCTTGCAATTCCAACACAGTCCTCAATACATCACAATCACTACTGCAATCTGAAGGCTGTAATAGACCCTGTGATGTTGCACTCTATATGATTTTATGCAAATATGCTAATGAGTGTGAATATAATGTAACTGGAATATGCTTCACGCAAAAGGTCTCTTGTAAAGTATCATTACAAAGCTTATAATCTATTGAGTATGGTCATCCTATTTCTATAAATGTATCACTCTTGTATCTGAAACTAGAAATATGAAATATAAGTCTGAGGTCCTATTGTAGGTATGCAAAGTGTGGGCCATTAATGGTGGTTTGGAATCTTAATGGCTCCCATTAACCAGGACACTTGACTGTAGATGGCTCTGTTTTATTTGTAAGTCTTCCTGTATACGTGTGTGCTGGCAAGTGGGTAATGAAGTCTTACAGTGACATGTGATCATGTCACCTGAACTGGAATTTATCTTTAACCTGGTGCTTTTCCATTAAAAAGAAGGGGTGGGAACCCAGAGGGACAAAGGATTCCCGCCTTATGCAAAAGATATATAAGTGGGTGGAACAGAATAAATGGGGCAGCCATCATGAGAAATCCCCTAGCTACCACCTGGGCTGGAACAAGGGCTGTACCAGGGGAAAAGGATCATGCCCAGACTAGGAAGGTGTCCAGTCTGTGAAAAAAAAAAAATTGAAACATCTTTGAGGGTGAGATTTTATCTGTATTCAGTTTTATTACTGTACTGGGCTTAGACTTGCATGTTTTATTTTATTTTGCTTGGTAATTCACTTTGTTCTGTCTGTTATTACTTGGAACCACTTAAATCCTACTTTCTGTATTTAATAAAATCACTTTTTACTTATTAATTAACCCAGAGTATGTATTAATATATGGGGGTGAGGGGCAAACAGCCGTGCATACCTCTCTATCCATGTTATAGAGGGCGAACAATTTATGAGTTTATAAGCTTTATACAGGGTAAAATGGATTTATTTGGGGTTTGGACCCCATTGGGAGTTGGGCATCTGAGTATTAAAGACAGGAACACTTCTTAAGCTGCTTTCAATTAAGCCTACAGCTGTTAGGGGATGTGGTTCAGACCTGGGTCTGGGTTTGCAGCAGGCTAGCGGGTCTGGCTCAAACCAGGCAGAGCGCTGAAGTCCCAAGCCGCCAGGGCAGGAAAGCAGGGGTAGAAGTAGTCTTGGCACATCAGTTGGCAGCCCCAAGGGGGTTTCTGTGATCCAACCCGTCACAGACCCCCTGGTTCTTTTGCCCGCTTGACACACCACACACATTTTGCTTGTGGATTTATAGAGCTTTGACTCCTCCCTAACCTGCTCCCAATTCCCCTGCTCATGCAGGGGGAAAAAAAATGCTCCTCCCCAGTGGTGCATAAGAAGGCTGAGAAATCCCTACACAAGAACTGGTTCTATTGTGAACCAGGCATACCATGCCCATTGAGAAGGTAGAGAGTTAGCCCATTCGCTCACACGTTCTTATTCATTTTGACTGTCATGGCACCTCCAATCATTTATACAGAAAGTGGAAAAATGCCAGCCATTATTTGGTTAAAAGAAAACTATTTAATCATATGCTTTAAAGTATTTGTATTTAAGAAGGCTTTATGCAGGATGGAGAGACAGATTCCTAATATAGTGAATGATGCCTTCAGAGCACATTATACAGTATTTGTAAGTATTAAATAGTTTTACTTTAGAAATATAAATGTTTCTTCATCTCTGAACTACTCTCTCGAGAGTCATGAGAAAGCAACGTATGCTCAAGGAATGCCAAAAGGAGCTGTACTCCAAAGCAGGACGTCTTCCAAGAAATCCAGTGATTAATGTGTCAGGCTTGTGAGTTTAACACGGTAGTAGCAACTCATCAGTTATCAAAAATATACACTACTGTACTTAAAGAAATTGAAATGACCTAATGTATGTGCTAACCTTCTAGTTCCAAAACTGATATATATTTATTATATAACAGATAGTCTAAATCCTACCGTCTTGGGCTGTGATCTCATCAGATTTAACTAAGCAGGGTCAATATGGTCAATACTTGGAAGATCTATTAGGAAAACCAAAGGGTTGCCGTAAACTGTGCTGACAATTCAGTAGGTGGCACTATTTCCCCTAATTCAGCACTCAGTAAACACCTTGGCATGATATTAAGAGATACTGTGTAGGTCAAGGTCCCACTTTTCAGATAAGATTTAAAAGCAAGGTCCTGGCCAGTTGTGGGCATTAAAAGATTCCATTGCATTCATTACACTGTTCTACAGCCAAAATGCTTCTGAAATAAATGTAGTCAAACTTTACTAATTCTGGGTCACTGAGAACGAAAATGATGTTTAAAATTGTTGATTGGCTCTAGTTTTCAAGATATGCTATTGGGTCAGTATATACGACCCTTGACTTGGGAATGGCGGAGGATAAGTGAGTTATAAAGGGAAGGGATCTCAATTTAATTTTTGACTAAAATACATCTTTGACTGGATCTATGAATAAATCTATGACTGGGTTTGGACAGTACTTGCTTTTTAGGCAAAAAAAATGAATGATGCAATCTGAAGCTGGTATTGCAAGTCATATCATGTATGATGCATCATGTTATTCCTAGAAGTCATGGATGATGCAATCATAACGAAGCTTACATCACTCTGAACAAATTGCCCTATATCAGCTCTAGAAATCATACAGTGTCGTGCTCTCTTGTCAGTGTTTGATTTTGCAAAGGGACACATTTCTGTTTAGCCAAAGTGAGCAGAGATGCCTCGTACTTGTGTGAATAGTGCAGAAAACTTCTGCTAGGTTTGTGGTGAAGTGACTTTTGCATCACAAAAGCGCGGTATAACCACTATGGTTAAGAAAGCCTATCACCTTTATTTTGGCTGCAAAATTGGAGGTCAGGACAAGAGGTGGGCCCTACACATATGCTGCAACACTTGTGCAACAAATCTTCGCCAGTGGTTGAACAGGAAAAGGAAACCTATGCCTTTTGCAGTGCCAATGATTTGGAGAGAGCCAACAAATCATACCAGCAATTGTTACTTCTGCATGGTGCCTCCAGTTGGGAAAGGTGTGTCAAAGAAGAAAAAGTGGACTGTGCATTATCCAAACATTCCATCAGCTATACGCCCAGTATATACGCCCACGGAGAAGGACTGCCGGTTCCTGATGCACCAGAATCATTCTCACTTGAGTCAGACGAGGAAGAGGATGAAACTTCTGATCCTGAACCATCAATGTCACAGGACCCACATTTTCTCCCATCCTCCTCCTCTGAACCACACCTCGTAACACAAGGTGAACTGAATGACCTTGTCAGGGATTTGGAACTACCCAAGAGTAAGGCAGAGCTGTTAGGCTCCAGACTACAGCAGTGGAATCTCCTGGCAGGTGATGTTAGGGTTTCCATGTTCCGTGACCATAAAAAGGATCTTGTCCCATTCTTCTTCATGGAAGGTGATCTTGTAGCCTGCAACAACATCGATGGTGTGATGGCAGCCCTCAACATCGTTCACGATCCAGATGGGTGGAGACTGTTCATTGATTCATCGAAGACGAGTCTTAAAGCTGTTTTACTGCATAATGGCAATGTTTTGCCATCAATTCCAGTTGGTCATGCAGTCCATATGAGGGAAACCTATAACATGAAACAACTTTTGAGGTGCATAAACTATGACCAACATCAGTGGCAGCTTTGTGGCTGATTTGAAGGTTGTTGCTCTCTTGCTTGGTCTGCAGACTGGATACACAAAGTACTGCTGTTTTCTCTGCGAATGGGATAGTCGTGCAAGACATTCCCACTACATCAAGAAAGATTGGCCACTCAGACAGTCATTGGAGCCTGGGAGGAAAAGTGTTCAGCATCCACCACTTGTTGAATCAAGGAAGATTTTTGTTACCACCCTTACACATCAAGCTGGGTCTGATGAAGAACTTTGTCAAGGCAATTGACAAAACACAAGCAGCTTTCAAGTACCTCCGTGGAAGATTTCCAAGGTTAAGTGAAGCTAAGATAAAGGAAGGTGTCTTTGTTGGTCCTCAGATTCGTGAACTTCTTCGAGATGATGCATTTGACCATGCACTGTGTGGCAAGGAAAAGATGGCATGGAAAGCCTTCCAGTTAGTGGCAATACATTTTCTCAAAAACAACAAGGCAGACAACTACAGGTTGTTGGTGGAAAACCTTCTCAAAGCATACAAAAGCCTTGGTTGCAACATGTCACTAAAGATACATTTTTTGCACTCTCATCTAGATTTTTTTCCCACTGAACTGTGTGGCAGTGAGCGACAAGCACGGCGAGTGATTTCACAAGGACATTGCAACAATGGAGAAACGCTATCATGGCAAATGGAGCCCATCAATGCTTGCAGACTATTGCTAGACAGTGACAAGAGATGCTCCATTTAATGAATACAAGAGACAAGCCAAGAAGCGCCGAGTAGACACTGAATAGGACTAAACTATGTACATAATAGTTTTTTGCCTTTTGTTTCATAATAAATTGTATTTATATAACCCTTTTGCTGATTTTTAAAGGGTTACATAAACAGGACAGGTGAAATATTATCATATAAAGCAACCATAAACACATGAAAAGACCTAGGTTTACAATTTATGATTAAAACTCTACTATCTACACATATACATAGACATAAAATATAAAAACTTAAATATCTTAGAAACAGTAGCCAGTTGTTTTAATTGTCATATTTGAATTCAGCACATCAAAATACATAATAGATAGCACATTTTATCTCTGAAGCAGATGACTTCTCAAAAATTGTAGACCAGTGTTATAAGAGCATCAAAAAAACATCGTTAATCTCTTGGCTCTGTATAAATTCCAACTTGGGAAACTACATTGCACCTGGCTAATACCTCTAGTTCCAACAGGCAATGGAATTTGCCTTTGTGACAGTTTGGGGGAATACATCTCTGCAAATTATTAATTCCATCTTGCTTTGTGAATCCTATTTATGACTGTTACCTTCACTGTGGATTACAGTTTCCCTTTTGTAGCAGAGGCATGACACCATGTGGGTCAGACGTCAGAGAAGCTGTAACAGAACAGTCAAGGGCCACCAACACTGAACAATTCTTCTCTACTGCAACAATGGGTTTCCTACTATTGACTTTGAATGTTTATCTACACAGAGGTTGAGAGGGCTTTACTAAGCCTGAGTTCATTGCTTTACTGCCACATGCTCCTTAAAGGGTGTGACTAGGAAATCAAAGTTCCCACAGGCACATGGAACTGTGTGGAGGCTAGGGGCACAGAAATCATGTCTAACCAAATGCGTGCTCAGGAGGGCTGCGACACTGGTTATGGGGGCTAGGAGGTCAGGCTGCAGGGTCCTACAACTAAAGAGGGTGTCATACACAGGGTCCATATCAAGGGGGCTTAGATGCAGGTCGGTTAGTTGATGGGTCCAATCACAACAGACTGGTGCCCATCCAGAAAGTGTCTTCACAACCAGTCCTAAAAAAAACATATGATGTAGAGAATCAGAGGGGTAGCCGTGTTAGTCTGAATCTGTAAAAAGCAACAGAGGGTCCCGTGGCACCTTTAAGACTAACAGAAGTATTGGGAACATAAGCTTCCATGGGTAAGAACCTCACTTCTTCAGATGCAAGTAATGGAAATCTCCAGAGGCAGGTATAAATCAGTATGGAGATAACAAGGTTAGTTCAATCAGGGAGGGTGAGGTGCTCTGCTAGCAGTTGAGGTGTGAACGCCAAGGGAGGAGAAACTGCTTCTGTAGTTGGATAGTCATTCACAGTCTTTGTTTAATCCTGATCTGATGGTGTCAAATTTGCAAATGAACTGGAGTTCAGCAGTTTCTCTTTGGAGTCTGGTCCTGAAGTTTTTTTGCTGTAAGATGGCTACCTTTACATCTGCTCTTGTGTGGCCAGGGAGATTGAAGTGTTCTCCTACAGGTTTTTGTATATTGCCATTCCTGATATCTGACTTGTGTCCATTTATCCTCTTGCGTAGTGACTGTCCAGTTTGGCCAATGTACATAGCAGAGGGGCATTGCTGGCACATGATGTTATATATGCCATTGGTGGACGTGCAGGTGAATAAGCCCGTGATGTTGTAGCTGATCTGGTTAGGTCCTGTGATGGTGTTGCTGGTGTAGTTACATGGGCAGAGTTGGCATCGAGGTTTGTTGCATGGGTTGGTTCCTGAGTTAGAGTTGTTATGGTGCGGTGTGTGGTTGCTGGTGACAATATGCTTAAGGTTGGTGGGTTGTCTGTGGGCGAGGACTGGCCTGCCTCCCAAGGTCTGTGAAAATTAGGGGTCATTGTCCAGGATGGGTTGTAGATCACTGATGATGCGTTGGAGAGGTTTAAGCTGAGGACTGTAGGTGATGGCCAGTGGTTTCTTTTTGGGCCTGTCTTGTAGCAGGAGGCTTCTGGGTACACATCTGGCTCTGTTGATTTGTTTCTTTATTTCCTTGTGTGGGTATCATAGTTTTGAGAATGCTTGGTGAAGATCTTGTAAGTGTTGGTCTCTGTCTGAGGGGTTGGAGCAGATGCAGTTGTACATCAGTACTTGGCTGTAGACTATGGATCGTGTGGTGGGTCCGGGGTGGAAGCTGGAGGCATGAAGGTAGGCGTAGTGGTCAGTGGGTTTTCAGTATAGGATGGTGTTAACGTGGCCATTGCTTAATTGTACTCTGGTGTCTAGGAAGTGGACCTGGTCCAGGCTGAGGTTGATGGTGGGGTGGAAGCTGTTGAAATCATGGTGGAATTCTTCCAGGGTCTTCTTCCCATGGGTCCAGATGATGAAGATGTCATCAATGTAGCGTAGGTAGAGAAGGGGCGTGAGTGGACGAGAGCTGAGGAAGCGTTGTTCCAGGTCAGCCATAAAAATGTTGGCATATTGTGGGGCCATGCGGGTGCCCATAGTGGTGCCACTGGTCTGGAGGTATATATGACACAGCACAACTTGTTGCTGAGCTCTGTGACTTTATCCTCACGCACAATTATTTCAAATTTGGTGACAATCAGCATGAACTGATGTTGATGACAACTAATACTTTTAAGGCCTTTTCAATTTTTTATATTCTTTTGATGAGAGAGGGGTGGCTAGACAGTCAGCCTCCTAAACCAGAAAAGTAATGGAGACACCATAAAACAAAAAATAGCAAAAGCAAACAGGTTACCATCCCAAAACATGGCTGACGGGGTACTGAGTACTTTGCAATGGTTTATCACTACAGCTTTTAGGTGTTGTCTTGTGGCCTCAGGCTTTAGTGAAGCATGGATTTAACATTGGCAAACTGTCTTGATGGTAATGCTATTTTGGTTGGAGGGGCCCATGATTAAGAGAGCTTCAATGCATCTCACTAAGTAAAGGGTCCACAAAAGAGAATTCCCCATCCCACCTTCACCAGACAACCGAGAGCAAGACAGGATTGGTCCTTGGGGAGGGTGAGGGGGGGGGAGAGACTTCTCCCCCTTACTCCCATACTCCTGCCCCTCTCTGAGAAGAGTAGTTGACTTAACTTTTAACCAACTCACCCCTACACTAGGAGGAGGGGTCCACTTCTAATGACTCCTTCACTCCTTTATCTATGCATTTGAAAGGGCTGAGCTTGTTTTCCCAGCCTCCTCATCAGGAATTTAAGCAAAACAGAACAAAAACAAACAAACTCCTTTGCTGCTTTCAAGTACTGGAAAGAAAAGAGCCATCTTAGGCCTGGATTCAGGAAAGCACTTAAGTACCTGCATAAAATCTATCTTATTCACCAATGTATTTCCAACATGTGTTTAACTTTAAGCATATGCTTGTCTCATTGACTTTGAAGTTAAACATGTGCTTGAGCACTTTGCTGAATCAGGGTTTAGTGTCTACTAAGTACCAGAAAGTTGGAATAAATCAGAATCTTTTCCAGACAAGTTGTTTTTACTCTGCTTGAAAAGCATTATTATTAGTTATTATTTAACATTTGCATCTAGCTTAAGTGGTGTGCTGGCATGCCTCACCGACCATACTGGAGAGCTTTGTAAGGCCACTACAGAACTGAGCTAGAAGATTTCAAAATGGAGAAGATAGCGACCTCTTCCAAACACTAGAGAAGCAAAATGGCATTGGGGAAGGCAAGGAAATCCATCCACAAAGTTCACCATGAGCGGAGAGAAACTGTCTCCCTTCTCAAATGCCATTGGCAACACAACAAATAGTAAATCCCACCAAACTATGAGCAATGATGGGGATTGAACCCTTTGCTGCCTAGCAAAACTTCTTGAAAAATACAGTGAACAAACATGCCCATGAATTAAAATGTATGTTCATGCCAATACTTCTTCACCGGTATAGGTAGAGGGTGAAGAAAAGCACTAAGTTATTTTGAACTCAGAAATATGGCCAGATCCTCAGCTGGTGTAAATCAGTACAGTTCCAGTGGTTTTCATGGAAATAACTTGATATACACCATCTGAGACTCTGGCTCAGAGTCACCTGCCTTTCTCCAGCTATTACATTGCCTCCAAAGCACAAAGAGTCAGAAGAGACTGAAGGGATTAGCACGTACTATATTGGATGTCAATTTGAAATGACATTCCAGGCTTGCTTGCTTGCTGGACTAGAAAGAATTAGAATGTGACTTGGCTGCCCAAGAAGTTAAGGGCTTAAAACATCCCTGGTGTAACGCCATTGAAGTCCATGGAGTGATACAATGATGACTTTGGCCCATTGTGGCTATATTTCTTTAATTAAGGTCTCCTTAAGGTTAACACAGACACTATATCCAATTGCAGTAGTTTTCATATATCTCCAGTGTTACTTCATTGTTTTTATTTTGATTGTTTGGAGTTCCAATGAAGTTGGGACAACCTGCAAACACAACAACATTTGATTTAGTATGTGATAGCTTACTTTCCTCGAGCCAGCCCTGAATCCAGACCATCAGTTTTAACACCTCTTTACTATTATTGAAACATATGATATTTATTTACCAGGTTGTTACCCCATCATTTAGAAAACAATATTTCACATAAAAATGAATGGTGCCCAAAATCTCATAATTAGAATCTACTACTTCTTCTTAATACATTCCATTGTCTGCTGATGCAAGCATCTTCAGGTCAAATACAGCTCAGAAAACAGCTAATTATGTCCATTCCCATGAGTAAGAAAATCTTTAAATTTAATTAAAGGGCCTTAACTCTACTCCTGCACATTAGGGTCTTGTTCCCACTGGATTTTCTATTAGGTGACTTAAAGTGACAGGTTGAGCATTAATATTAACAGTAGCTCTCATCTGTGGCTTTGTTTTTCACTCAAGTTTAGTTCAAGGATATTTTGATCAAGCAAATTTCTTTCTTGCTATCACATCTCCCTAATCACTTGCATAAATATAAACCAATAAGCAATAGGAGCCTGCCAGCTTTAAAGTTGGCTACGTTATGCAACTTGGGACAATATATTTCACACTCCAGGTAGCCTAGTCTCATTCACAGTATTTTGGTTGACATATTAATAATCGGCATAGGGCCAAAAATCCCAGGAAAATATGTAAAGAGGAAAGAGTGCTAAGCACAAACCGCTGAGCTATAGCTGATTTGAGCACAGATTGTGCACTGAGTTATATGTAGGGTGACCGGATAGCAAGTGTGAAAAATCAGGACAGGAGGTGGGAGGCTAGGTGCCTAAATAAGATAAAGCCTCAAATATCATGACTGTCCCTAGAAAATCAGGACATCTGGTCATGCTAGTTATATAGATTACCCAGAATACATTTTCTGTTGCTCCAACTAATTAAAAAAAAAAAAACTAGAAAGGAAAAAGCTGTCTAAGTGTCTAATATCTACCAGAAAACTGGAGTAAAGTAGGATCGTATCTGTAAGAATATAGGCCCACTTTAGTGCTGGATCAACTATGTTTTAAATTGAGTTTGGATCCTGATATGAGTGACAGGCCCAAAACATATACCCCACCCCAAAAAAATAATGAGAAAGAGGGATTGTTTGTGTTAAACGTTTAGTGACCCTGAAAATACCAGTGTTATCTTATTTAAGGTTTAGGCTAGACAACAAAGATAAAGAAAACATGGTTAATTGGACACCGTGTATAATAAATAATTAGTTAAAAAGACTTAGTCCAGTAGCTAGGGAAAAATATAGTAAAATAAAATAAGTAGGAAACCTTGAGAAGAAGGGGGCCCAGCCATTAATCTTGTTTTAACCGAGCCAGGGGGTAGGATTCAGTCCTGAAACTCCCTCAATTAGCTTTGGCAAACGTCCAATAATTGGCAGACATCACCCATTTGTTATAGTGTATAAAAAACCCAAGGTTTTCTAGGGATTCTTCGTCAGAACTTTGTTTACCCCTCTGGAGTCACGCTATGATGGCATAGGTATCTTCTTGGCCTGATCCTGTTGTAAGTATGTTGGCCAATGCTTATAACGATGTTGTTGCTAGGCTATAGAGTACAGGTGTGTATATGCTTATGCTTGTATTTTGGATGTAACCAACACCATGTGGCCTTTGGACTGATAAAGAAATGCTTGTGTGGAAAATAAGTCCTGGTAAACAATCAAATTATTAGGAAAATGATTTCCAACACTGTCAAGACAAGTTATTTTTACTCTGCAGTCATTTATTAATTAATATTATTTAAAAGGCATATATAACAGATGTGGATGCTGCTTTACAGAGAGCTGTTGTATAGGTATATAGAAAAATCTGGATATAGGTATGAAAGAATGAATATCTGAAAATAATTCTATTTAGGTTTTCTGTATAGCACTTATGACCATGGTACAGTAACTCCTCACTTAATGTTGTAGTTATGTTCCTGAAAAAAGCAACTTTAAGTGAAACCATGTTAAACGAATCCAATTTTCCCATAAGATTTAATGTAAATGCGGGGGGTTAGGTTCCAAGGAAATTTTTGGGGGGCAGACAAAAGGCAATATATATTTACAGTATTGTCCTGTACTGTGGTTGGGAAGTGCCCCTGGCTTACCCCACACAGGTACAGTCCTCTGCAAGCAAGGACACTAGGAAGCACCTTGGCAGCAGAAGTGGCAGCTTCCCTGGAGAACAGGCACTGACTTTGCCAGGGGATGCTCCAGGCCCGCCTCTTCCTGTCCCTGCTCCACTCTAGGCCCACCTCTTCCCACCCCTTTCCGGAGCAGCCGCATCCCTGCTCTTCCCCGCCCCCCAAAGTCCAGCTGTTTGACAGTGCTTAGGGCTTTCTGGGAGGGAGGGGGAGGAGCGGAGACGCAGCGGTGGGAGGGAGGGGGAGGAGGCAGAGAAGAGGAACTTGTGCAATGTTCCCTTGTAAAGTCGCTGCTCTTCCACAGAATCTTACAAGCAGTGTACAGAGCAGGCAGCCAAACGATGTTATAAGAGAGCATTGCACAACTTTAAACGAGCATGTTCCCTAATTGAGCAGCGATGTAACTTTGAAACAACGTTAAGTGGGAGGATGTTAAGTAAGGAGTTACTGTACTTATATTAAGAAGTGTAAAAAGAGGGATTTCCATGACGGTCACTGCAATGATTTCAATGGGGGCAGCCCTAGTGTAACGGAGAACTTCATCCAGTGCCACATGTATAAAATTTCTTCCTTCTAGGGCAGTTGGCAGTAAAGATTGCCTTAAGTCCTTTTACACTATTCAGAATCAACAACTAGCCTTTTATAGTCACCAGGGCCTGATGAAATGCATCCTAGAATACTCAAGAAGCTAATAGAGGAGGTATCTGAGCCTCTAGCTATTATCTTTGGAAAATCATGGGAGACAGGAGAGATTCCAGAAGACTGGAAAAGGGCAAATATAGTGCCCATCTATAAAAAAGGAAATAAAAACAACCCAGGAAACTACAGACCAGTTAGTTTAACTTCTGTGCCAGGGAAGATAATGGAGCAAGTAATTAAGGAAATCTGTAAACACTTGGAAGGTGGTAAGGTGATAGGGAACAGCCAGCATGGATTTGTGAAGAACAAATCATGTCAAACCAATCTGATAGCTTTCTTTGATAGGATAATGAGCCTTGTGGATAAGGGTGAAGCTGGGGATGTGGTATACCTAGACTTTAGTAAGGCATTTGATACGGTCTCGCATGATATTCTTATCGATAAACTAGGCAAATACAATTTAGATGGGGCTACTATAAGGTGGGTGCATAACTGGCTGGATAACCGTACTCAGAGAGTTGTTATTAATGGTTCCCAATCCTGCTGGAAAGGCATAACGAGTGGGGTACCGCAGGGGTCTGTTTTGGGACCGGCTCTGTTCAATATCTTCATCAACGACTTAGATATTGGCATAGAAAGTACGCTTATTAAGTTTGCGGATGATACCAAACTGGGAGGGATTGCAACTGCTTTGGAGGACAGGGTCATAATTCAAAATGATCTGGACAAATTGGAGAAATGGTCTGAGGTAAACAGGATGAAGTTTAACAAAGACAAATGCAAAGTGCTCCACTTAGGAAGGAAAAATCAATTTCACACATACAGAATGGGAAAAGACTGTCTAGGAAGGAGTACGGCAGAAAGGGATCTAGGGGTTATAGTGGACCACAAGCTAAATATGAGTCAACAGTGTGATGCTGTTGCAAAAAAAGCAAACATGATTCTGGGATGTATTAACAGGTGTGTTGTGAGCAAGACACGAGAAGTCATTCTTCCGCTCTACTCTGCTCTGGTTAGGCCTCAGCTGGAGTATTGTGTCCAGTTCTGGGCACTGCGTTTCAAAAAAGATGTGGAGAAATTGGAAAGGGTCCAGAGAAGAGCAACAAGAATGATTAAAGGTCTTGAGAACATGACCTATGAAGGAAGGCTGAAAGAATTGGGTTTGTTTAGTTTGGAAAAGAGAAGACTGAGAGGGGACATGATAACAGTTTTCAGGTATTTAAAAGGGTGTCATAAGGAGGAGGGAGAAAACTTGTTCACCTTAGCCTCTAAGGATAGAACAAGAAGCAATGGGTTTAAACTGCAGCAAGGGAGGTCTAGGTTGGACATTAGGAAAAAGTTCCTAACTGTCAGGGTGGTTAAACACTGGAATAAATTGCCTAGGGAGGTTGTGGAATCTCCCTCTCTGGAGATATTTAAGAGTAGGTTAGATAAATGTCTATCAGAGATGGTCTAGACAGTATTTGGTCCTGCCATGTGGGCAGGGGACTGGACTTGATGACCTCTCGAGGTCCCTTCCAGTCCTAGAATCTATGAATCTATAGTGCTAGTAAAAAGGTATCCAATTCATGTGCCTCCCACTAATAAACTATACCTAGATTAAGGCAGATACCTTAAAAGTAGAGCTAATTGAAATTTTTCCTTCAAAAACTCTCTCTCAACATGAACATTTTCAAGGTAAATTTGTTTAGTCAGACATTTTCCAGAAAATATACAATTCCCCCCCCCCAAAAAGAAAAAAGCATTTACTTCTTTTTGAAATTTCTCACAGAAGATACCATTTTCCGATCAGATGTACTTAAAAGAAAGCCCTGAAATTACAAAGTGAATCCTACCAGTCACGGATGTTAACCAGTTCTAGAGTCAAAGCAATATGCTTTGAAGGAAAGTTCAATTTCACTTTCTAGTTCCTGAAACAGTCACCTATTCCTTGTGTCTGTGCTATACCTGGGCCTATTCCTACAGGGTGCTGAGCAACTGCTGTGAGATGAGTGTTTTCCAATCCATAGTGATGCTCAGCATCTACTCTGATAGTGGTTTTCTTTCAAGCAGGTTGGTCTAGTGCAGTGGTTCTCAACCCACGGCCCAATCAGCATGCAGCTGCGGCCCATGTTACATCCTCTGGGCCATAGAGGTAGTATATATATTGTGTGGATGTGTCCCACATAATACATAGAGAGCTGCATATGCGAGCCACAATGGTAAATAGATTGAGAACCACTGGTCTAGTGACAGGTCATCTTTCTTTTACCATCACTATTTGAGGATTACTAAAAGATTTTGATATAACACAGCTAATAGGTGGCCAGGGACAAAGAGTGAAAATATATAATCACTGAAGTACTAACTCTCCTGATAATGCTATTTGTTGGGCTCACAGGTCAGAAGAACCCAAGGGTGTACAGTCCAGAAAATGTACCGGAGATTCCTATTTCTGGTTTGCTTTGTAGAGGAAGCTCAAGACATTGAACATGAATTTTTTATCTCAAGGCCTTCACTTGAAAGGCAAAACAATAGTGTATAGCAGAAAACATCACAAACAACGGAAAGGAGAAGATCCTAGAGATCCTACAATAGAAATAAGACATAACAGAAGAACATGTATTCCACAAGGAGAGGAAATATTTGTATGATTAATAAGGGAAGGAGCAAAGAAAAAAATAGAGTCCCTTTTTGCCTTCATGAGCAGCTGAATAGACTCATGGATTAAAGTCATCACTGGTGTAACTCCTTTGAAGTAAGCACCAGGGATGAATTTTACCTGTAAATTTCTGCATCACACCTGTTACCCTGATGATCAGGGCCGGCTCTAGGCACCAGCAAAAGAAGCTGGTGCTTGGGGCAGCACATTTTTAGGGGCGGCATGGCCAGCGTCAGAATGCCGCCCCTAAAAATGTGCCCCAGCCGCCCTAGTTCACCTCCGCCACTGCTCCCCCTCACTCCCAGGCTCTCAAACCTGGAAGGGAGGGGGAGATCCCGAGTGGCCGCGGCACGCGAAACAGCTGATTCGCGCGCCCTTTCTCCCCCTCCTTCCTAGGCTTGAGAGCCTGGGGGAGGAGGCAGGACTGGGGATTTGGGGAAGGGGCGGAGTTGAAGCGGGGGAGGGAGGGCAGCCAAAATTGATTTTGCTTGGGGCGGCAAAAATCCTAGAGCCAGCCCTGCTGATGATGACTAATTTATTCTGGACTGAAGATAAAGGATTGTAAAAACAAAATGTATAAGCAATTTCTTCATTATAGTCAATTCTCTCTATATAGTGAAAGACTAGTGATTTGGAAAATATTTTTTTTAAGAAGTGCCTTATTTAATGACTCCTTTTAGCAGAGAAGCTCATTTATGGTGATTTGTTATAGATTGATTCCAAGGACAGAAGGGATCATTGTGACCATCTAGTCTGACCTCTTGTACAACACAGGCCATAGAACTTCCCCAGAAATAATTCCTAGAGCATAAATTTTAGAAAGAGATCCAGTTTTGATTTTAAAATTGCCAGAGATGGAGAACCCACCATGATCTTTGGCAAAACTACTCCAATGGTTAATTATCCTTACTGTTAAAAAAATATGTATGCCATATTTCCAGTCTGAATTTGTCTAGTTCAACTTCCAGCCATTGGATCATGTTATATCTTTCTTTCCTACACTGACAAGTCCATTATCAAATGTGTGTTCTCCATGTAGGTAATGGACTGTAATCAAGTCACTCCTTAATCTTCTCTTTGTTAAACTAAACAGACTATTCCAGCAGTAATCAGACCAGTGCCAAATGAAGTAAAATAACCATTCTACTCCTGCTTGAAATTCCCCAGTTTATGAATCCAACTATCACATGAGCTCCCAGTATGAAGCTATGGCCAAAAGGGCTAATGTTCATCTGATAATCCACCATGACATCCAAATCTTTTTCAGAGTCACTGCTTCCCAGCATAGAGTCCCCCCATCCTGTAAGTATGGCCTACATTTTTTGTTCCTAGATATATACATTTAGCCAAATTAAAACACATATTGTTTGCTTGTATCCAGCTTACCAAGTGATCTAGATCAGGGGTTCTCAACCTTTTTCTTTCGGACGCCTCCCAACATGCTATAAAAACTCCACAGGCCACCTGTGCCACAACTGGGTGGCAAGACCTAGGGTCCCAGGCTTAAGCCCTGGACAGTGGTGCTTCATCTTTCTGCCCTGGGCCCATGAGATTAATGCCAGCCCTGCTTGGTGGAACCCCCGAAACCTGCTTACAACCCCCGAGGGGACCCTGGACTCCTGGTTGAGAACTGCTGACCTAGATTGCTTTGCATCAGTGGCCTATCCTCTATTTATTTACCACTCCTTCAATTTTTTTTGTCATCCACAAATTTAATAATTGATAATTTTATGTTTTCTTCCAGGTCACCGATAATGTTAAATAGTGTAGGGCCAAGAAACAATTCCTGAGGAACCCCATTAGAAACTCACTCACTCAATGATGATTCCCCATTTACAATTACATTTTGTTAGCCAGCTTTTAGTTCATGCACTATATGCCATGTTAATTTTATATCATTCTAGGCTTTTTTAAAATCAAAACGTTATGTGGTACAAAGTCAGATGCGGTACTGCAGTCTAAGTCTATTAACATCAACACTATTATCCTTTATCAACCAAACTTTTAATCTCATAAAAAATGCTATCAAGTTACTTTGACAGACTATTTTCCATAAATTTATGTTGGCTGGCATTCATTATATTACCTTCCTTTAATTCTTTATTAATCTAGTCCCGTATCAGACACTCCATTACCTTGCCTGGGATTGATGTCAGATTGAAAGGTCTATAATTATGTGGGTCCTACCATTTACCCTTTTTAAATATTGGCACAACATTAACTTTCTTCCAGTCTTCTGGAACCTCCCCAGTATTCCAAGACTTATTAAAAGCCAGCATCAATGGCCCAGTGTGTTCTTCAGCCTGCTCTTTTTAAACTCTTGGATGGAAGTTATCCAGACCTGCTGATTTAAAAGTGTCTCACTTTAGTAACTGCTGTTTAACATCCTTTTGAGATACTAGTGGAATGGAAAGAGTGTTATCATATGATGTCACTACATCATCTGTTTCCTCCCCCCCATACATAACAGAAATATGTATTAAATACTTCTGCCTTTTCTGCATCATTATTGATAATTCTACCATTTTCATTTAGTAACAGACTAATACCATTGGTAGGATTCTTTTTTGTTGCTAATATGCTTTATTTTTTTTAACTCCTTATCCTTAACTTTGCTGGCCATAGATTTCTCTTTATGTCTTACATTCTTTAATATCAACTTTCCATTTATTCCACATACATATACTGTGACAAAGTTCCTCCTCTATCTTGGTGGGTCCTGCACTTATTGGCAGATTTTCTTGCCTGAGAGATTCACCATGTGGGTTGGGGAACAGCCCAGAGACCTTCCCCTCTGGAAGAACCCACAGTCCAGGTCAATTGGGAGGTTGGGGGGGAACCTGGGCCCGCCCTCTACTCCGGTTCCAGCCCAGGGCCTTGTGGACTGCAGCTGTCTATAGTGCCTCCTGTAACAGCTGCATGACAGCTACAACTCTCTGGGCTACTTCCCCATGGCCTCCTCCAAACACCTTCCTTATTCTCACCACAGGACCTTCCTCCTGGTGTCCGATAATGCTTGTGCTCCTCAGTCCTCCAGCAGCATACCCTCTCAGCTCCTTGCACCTCTTGCTCCCAGCTCCTTACACTCTCACCACAAACTGAAGTGAGCTCCTTTTAAAACCCAGGTGCCCTGATTAGCCTGCCTTAATTGATTCTAGCAGCTTCTTCTTAATTGGCTCCATGTGTCCTAATTAGCCTGCTTGCCTTAACTGGTCCTAGCAGGTTCCTGATTACTCTTGTGCAGCCCCTGCTCTGGTCACTCAGGGAACAGAAAACTACTCATCCAGTGACCAGTATATTTGCCCTCTACCAGACTCCTGTACCCCACTGGTCTCGGTCTGTCACAATACACACACACACACACACACACACATATATATATATAAAATATCTGCCTTCACTTTCCCCTAAACCAACTCATTTTTAAACCAATATTGCCTTTTTTCTTTCCTCTTTGGTTGTGGCTTTTGAGCATCTAGTATTCTTAAACCATTCTGAAATATCATTCATACTTTTCTGATTAAATTCTTCCTCCCAGCTCATTTGGTCATAATTGTTTTCAGCTTTCTGGTCTGGACTTTATTCTGTTTGAACATTATAAATGCAATCAAGTCATGATCACTTGTACCTAAGATACCATTAATTTTTTGTTTGGTGATCAGTTCCATTTTATCTATCAAGACAAGGTCTAATATAGAATTCCCCCATGTTGGATGCAACACTTTTTGAGTTAGGAAATTGTTATCCATAATATTTAGAAATTCCAAGCATGTTTTAGTACCAGCAGCATGAGACTTCCAGACCTTGTTATTCAAATTGAAGTCCCCCACAATCAGGCAGCTCCCCCACACCCCCCACATGTCAGAGATAGACCTACAATTTGTGCAGTAAGGCAGCAGTCTTCACATTTAGATAGTGAGCTGATTTCATCAGCCTCAGCACTACAACATATGTGGATCAATTCTAAGTTGAAGCAGTTGTGGGGTTTTTTATTAACTTGTTTTTAAATTCACATTCTACCCATGGACTAATGAGCTTGGTCATTTCTGAAGTCAAAGCAAGAAATGCTAGGTGTAAATTCTGCCATTTAAATTTAAAGGTGCAAATGGGCGAGGTAACATTTATTTGTTCTACAAGTATGCAACAGAGCAGAGCACTGACCTGGTACAGGAATGCCATGCTCTCCTGTGTGGAGTCACTCCAAGCAAAGGAGCTAGAACCCTGCATTAAGGTTAAGGGCTAATACAGCTCAGTCTTGCTTGCAGTCTGGTCCAGTTAGCTCTGGCCCTCATAAAATGGGAATGAAAGTATCTTGCTGGGCCAAGGGTAACTAGGAACAACTAGTCTTGGGAAGGAAGCTAAGGATTCTTTTGTTACTTTGAGTTACCAGTTAAATCAACCCCTCCCCCCAAAAAGGGGAACAATTCCTCAGGGTCTGTGTACTCTTCTGGAGATTGGATAGAATGAATGAGAGAACGGTGCCAAAATTAATTATTAAACCTGTGATAGGGTGGGATTTTGAGATTAGCTCCTGCGGCTATGAATAATTATTATAAAAAAACGAGATTTTTTGGAAACTCAAAAGTAGACAGAGTGACATTAATTATGTCTACTGCTATGTAGTATTTCATCTCCTACAATATGCATCCTTGTTCTTTTCTAAAATAGCAATGATTTCTGGGATCTAAACATAATGTTAATGATGCTGCACAGTCCCAGTGTTTGCATACAGTCATAGAGGCAGCCCAAACTAATTATTTTCTCAATCAATCATTCTCCATGAATGAAGCACTCCAGGCAACACTAAAACTAAGCTTAAATCACGAGGAACAATATAAATTCAAAAACCAGATCTCATTAGACAGCCATTTTTAAAACTAATTTCCCAATAGTTCCATTTCCTACTAAATTTCAAATTGTGCTTACCTTAAAAAACAAGAGCATCAGGATTTTATACGAAGCATAAAATAAATGTTGCACTTTACGAATTTTTATTAATATGTCTTCCAAATGAGATTATGCCAGTCTCCAAGCTATCGATGTTTGCTGTAGTGAGAACAGGGTTAACAGGCTAGATTAAAAGTGCCCGGTAAACAAAAGAAATGGCAGAAGAATAGATGGATCTGAAAAATGTCAAGAGACAGCCAACATAAAACCATTTATGTTTGGTGGTTACTGCTTCAAGTAACAGCTAAACCTCAGACTCTTGTGCTTTCAGTTCCAAGTGTTCATTTAGTGACTGAGGTTAGACCATTTCTGAGTCCAAATGCTGCAAACCCAGAGGGAGGAAATTACTGTTTGAATAGATACTGCAACTTGGTAGAAGCCAAAACTACAACCTTTCAGACCTCTGAAGTGTGAGTTTATTAGAAATATGATCCTAGTCATCCCAAGGAAGTCCATTTTCAAACCATTAATGTTATTTCAGTGATAAACCATTGACCTCAGGAGACAATAAAGACTCATCTTCCCTGCCATTCGATAAATAATCAGTGGACAACATTATGTGTGTTTGTTTTGAGCCTGGTCTCATAGTTAACTCCCTATAAAGTAGTATATTGTTAGTACAGTATTTCTTTTTCTCATCTTGAGTTTTGTATTACAAAATTCACCAGGAATAAAAAAAACCACAAAGAAGTAATTATATTATTAAAAACAGATAGCAAGAAAGCTTGTCTGAATTATATTCTATTTAAATCGTAGCAAACACTTTAACCAAAATAAAAATTTGGTTGGATATGTCTAAGCGTATGTCTATACTACTCTCCCCCTCCCCCCAGTGTAGACCAGGCCTAAATGTCAATGGACATTCCTGGAAAACAGAGATGGGAAAAGCCCATGATAAATTGGGATGGAAGTCTGGCTTTAGCCTGATTCTTCTGGAAAATAATTTTGATGAGAAATAGAGATGAGAGATAATGTGGATTAGTGGACAAGGAAATGAACTGGGACTTAGGAGAACTTCTTTCTATCACTAACTCTACCACTGGGCCTACTATGTGACCTCAGGCAAGTAAATTTGCCTCTGCTTCCTGCCCTCTCTTCCCCTCCTTTTTTTGGTGTTGTCTGTTTAGTTTCTGAGCTCTTCAGGATGAAGACAGTCTCTTACAGTATTTGTACAGTGCCTAGCACAAGGGGGCCAGATTTCAGGTGGGGCCTTTAATAAAAATGGTAATAACTTGTAAGTTTAAATTCTTTATATGATTTGAGCAGAAATAATTAGAAGAATACTAACTGAAATGATCTCCTAGTGCCATAACCTTAATTTAAAGGAGCTGAGAACTGGCCCTTAACAGAGATTAGGATATTGGAATTTTTATTCTAGTCTAGTGATGCAGTCATGCCTGCAAATTAAATTAAACTCCACAAGAAAGATCTTTGGTTCTCAATGGGAGAGGAATCTGGAATCCAGAGTTCTTGGTGCAAGATGGAGTTCTGCAACAAAGAAGAACCAGAGAACTACTTTACTTGTTGTGAAGAAAGAAACCGATCTTAACACAGATATATAAAAATAGTGGAGTGCAATTATAAATAAAATAGAATAAATACATGAAGATGAAGTCTTTGCATTTGGAGCAGTAACAAGCATGTCTCTGTGTGTGTGTGTTTGTTCTTAATATGGCAACAGGGACAGAGAAAATTAAAAAAAAAAAAAAAAAAAAAAAAAAAAAGAGGTATCACTTTAACAATTGCCGGGGGGGACCCAGGAAACTTCTGTTACCTGACATTTTTAAAACTTTGACTAGGCTTCAGTTAATGGTGTCACTTTACATTAAAGTAAACCAGGTAGCTACATGATGAACAATGTAATGAAAACTACCTGGCTAGCATGTACGGTATAGTCCAATTTGAAATACATATGATTAATATCTGTCACTGTTTAGAAAACAGCAGGCAATTCAGATAACTAGGGCAAAGGACTCTTGGAGAAGTCAGTCAGGTAACATGAAGATAGGCTGATGGCTACAAATTGTTCCTCAGTTGAAGGGATTTTGTTCAGCAAAGGAAGAAGGAAGTTCCAGACATTTGGTTTTCATAAAGCTGTGATGATATGTATTTCCAAAAGTTACAAAAAACAGTAGTTCAATTGCTTAATGTTCCTACTAACCACTAATTTCAGTTACTCGGAGAAGATTACAGATCAGTGATCACCATGAACAGGTCAACATTTATCAACAGATACCACATAGTAACCACAGTTATTCCCTATGGTCAGAATAGGGAAAAGCTGCGATATCTCATTTACCCATTTGTGATAACTCTGAGCAAACTGAGAGTTTTTAAATGAGAACTGCTGCATCAGACATTATTTCAGATTTTAAAAAATGTTGTCCATTACCCCATAGATAACTACACAAAAGGGAAACAGTGAAACACATGAACTGCTGCCAAATGCACCAAGTAAAAATTTTTTTTTTTTAAAAGTCAAGAATTTTTTTATTTAATTTCTTTGGGTCATAGTCATTTTCGGTGTAACTTTTAACAATAGCAAGTGAAAAATATTCAGACTGAAATGTCATTTGGCAGTGTCCTCCTTAAATTAAAAACTTTCAGGACTTTAAAATGTTTTAACCTTCTGAACTCTATTCTTAAAATGGACTCTAGACAACAGGAAAAAGGAGAGGATTCATTTTCTGGTCTAAGGGAACAGCTTCATTTTGCTAGTCTCAAAATGAAAAGAGAAACTATTCAGAATAAGTTCCTCAGAAGTTGCCATGGTCCTTACCATGTTAAAAAAAAAGTGGCATTTGAAAAAGATAGATGAAAACCCTTTCCTCCTTGATCAAACAGACAAAGAAAGAATTTACAGTTTCTAGACAAAGACACGTACAGAGAGCTGGGCATTATTCACATGCAGATTTGTCTGCACTGACAGCCACTAAAATATCTCCCCATATGTCCAGAATTCTGAAGCCCTGTCATGGTTTCAATTATAGTCACCATCGTCTTAGGACTTTACTCAACAAGTAGATCACCTCCATTTTTGATCACTGATCCTCTCTGGCTCAACATAATTTTGCGTTAGGATCCAGAAGTTTCTGTGCAGAATCTGGAATCCTTTCATAAATACAAGTGGAAGAGACATAGCCCCCTCTAATACCCATGCTTGCTATTTAGCTTGAACATAAAACACATGGTTTTAAAATGAGTTGCATGAGTTATCAGGAAACAGTTATACTAATAGACAGAAGAAAATTAGGAAATGATTCTCTTACTTACAAACCTAGTTGATCAACTGTAAATGGAAACATATTTCTTGCTTTGCCTGCCAAACTTTCTGTTTGCATTTCCATGTGATGTTGCTACAGGTATGTATAACTGGTAGGACCAAGACAACACTGTACAACATTGCTTTAAATTGGAACACTGACCCATAAAACAGAAAGAAGTTACTCTGAAACTTGCCATAAAACAGAGGCAACACATATCTTTGGACCTAGAGTTGAGCTCAGCTGTGAGTAAAAGCAACCCAAACAGAGCTACCTCACATCATCAGGACACATCTCACGTAAGCCAAATATGTTCAGAATCTATCTCTTGGATTTTTCCACTAGGAACTGGTATTCTACTCATTTTTGTTTACTAGTCAAAGTTAGTAGTCAAAGGCAAGTATGCAACACACATTTACAGCTGGGGTAATCCAGTGTACTCAGTGGAGATACACCAAAGAGGAATTTGACAAAATGGGTGGGATTTTCAAAACACCTAAGTGATGTAACAGCACATGTCCTATTGTTCTCATAAGTCATTTAGTCACTTTTGAAGATCTCACCCAAGAATGACTGTAGCATGATATAATTACAACAAACACCAAAGGAGGCAATCTTTAGTCAAATTATCAGCCTCTGAGAATGTGACGATTTTATACATTTTAATTAAAATACATACACACTTTCAGAAGATGCAACAAGTCATCTGAACTTCCATGTAGGTATTCCCTATGTCTTAAACATTTACACAACTATTGCTAAATGTGTAGCCAACGGCTTGACTACACTTGCAGTTCAGTATTAAAAATGTCCAAGAGACAAAATAACCAAGCTTAGCCAATTTATTGTCTAAAGACAAAGCAGTACAGGTAAGAAAGAGTTAATAAGTTACCAATCCTTCCAGAAAGGTGTTCAGTTCACCTTACACCCCCCTCAAAACTACCTCCATTTATACCAGACCTGTTTACAAGTCAGAGGGCTTGCTGTACATCATCCAAGATCCAATCCCCAAGTTCCTTAACTTGTTCTTGGGTACCTTACTTTATTCTCATGTATTGGACATCACATTCCAGGTTCCAACAGGCATGAAAACACTCACCAGCTTGTACCAGTGCAGAACATTCATGCATCTTTACTTTGACAGGTTTCCTATCTGCCTATGCCAAATGCTGATTAGTATTGTTACAAGGTATTGTGGGATAGATACACACACACACACACACACACACCTTAGCATAAGGAAGAGTAAACATAATACAATTTAGCATGACTATTCAACACTCGGATGTAATATATACCATATTAATACTGTGTGTTTATTACCTGTTAATTGGGGGGGGGGGCAGCATTTACGTCTGTGTGTTTGTGTATAAGTAACCAGTATGTATTGGCTAATCCAACCTTCATAGGCTGAAGGAAGGGACATCCCAGGGAACCACTGCTTCTCTCCTAACACACTCCCTGCCCTATTTTCACCTGCTTTTGTTTCCCTGTCTGGCTAAATGGAGAAATGCATCTGATCCTAAATCTTTTTCTAAATAGCAGTACTTAAACCTTACACATCACTATTTATACTGCTGGAGTCAATGGGAGTTTGTCAGTATGTCCCTACAGTTTTATAACTTGACTATAAACTGTGTCCCAGGCTGAAAATTGGCATGCAAGACTTTCATGAAAATAAGTGCCTTTGATTATTCTGGAAGACAGATAAAAAGGCAAACAAGACTTTATGGTTAGCAATCCTGAAACAAACTCTTTCAAGAAACATTTTCCATTTTTTTTTAGCTAATAAACCTATAGCACGAACAGCATTCCACTAACACAAATATACACTACACTGGTCCCAAAGGAGACATTCCCACCACTCAGGCACTCTACAGATTAAAAGCCCAGTCCTGAGTTTACTCAGATAGGTAGTCCTTATGCACATGAAGCAGTGGAGCTACTCTCATGAGGAAAGATTTCAAGGATCACATTTTAGGCCTGGGTGAGCTGTGTTTGAAGGAGAACTTGAGGTAGGGCTGGAGGGAGGCAAAGATGGCTTTATGCCTCAAAGTTGCTCTAAGATTCTGCTGCCTATGGCCCCAGTGGGCCATTCTGATAACTGGGAATAGCCAGGCATTCCCACTACCCTGAAGGTGGGCGGGTGGGGGAGTAAAAATAGAAATAGAACCAGTCACTTCAAGGAATTCTAAGAAGGTTGGTTAAATTAGTTGCATAGCCCCTTTGTACTGCTGGAGCAGCGTGAAGGGGATGTAATAGACGCAAGATGCTGGCCCACTGTCTGTCTCGACATGATAAACCAGAATAGCTCTTCAATAACCTTATTTGTCAACTTCTATGCACATACTACTAAGATCCACTGCATGGTCTGTTGTTCTTTTATGCCAGTGGTTTTCAACCCCTGGGAGTCTGCAGACTATGTCTAAGATTTCCAAAGGGGTCCGCACTTCCGTTTGAAATTTTTTTAGGGTTCAGCAAACGTTCAAAAAATGTTGAAAACCACAGTTTTATGCTAATGCTAAGAGAGGAAATTCTCCTACAAACATATAGTTGCATTTAAGGAATGTTAATCCTCTGACGTAAAATCGCAAAAGCAAAGAAACTGTATGTTAAGGTTCAAAACCTTGAGCTATAGACACTGACTTGTTTATAAAGTCAAGTTTTTATTATTTTTGCACAGCAGTCTGTGTGGCAGCCCAGATTTTGCCTTAATAAAGATATGCTCCTTTTTTGCTTCACTCTGTATACAACCCTGAAGTCTCATGGAGAATTAGTTTTAAAACACTTTGCTTTAAATTAACATTTGAATTTCTGAGCTTCCGGCTGGCACCCATCCTCTCACTGAAAAGTGACATTGTGGGTGACATCAGCAGAATTGAGTACAATATTAGAGGTAATCAATCTTTTTCTATCACGCTTTGATATGGCTGCTCTGGAGCCCAATCTTGCAATCATTTTCCACTGAGTTTAGTACAAAATTCTCTGAATAGTTCCACTGAAATCAATTGAACTACTTAGGGTAGTAAGCACTATTCACTCTTAGGTATTTGCAAGATTCGGCCTTCTGGCAACAATTCAGCAAGCTCTCTCTATGCAAGAACATGGTTCAGTCCTATTGATTTTAGTGGTAGTTAAGCGCATGCTTCAAGTTAAACATGTGATTAAATTCTTTCCTGATTAAGGGTGGATTTAAACACAAGACTACGTGCTTTGCCAAATTGAGGCCTTAGTAAACAGAGACATCCATTTGTGGCTGTCCCAGTATGGAGGAGCTGGTTATAGCAGGACAAGGATGGAAGGGGACCTTTGCCCCACTCTCTCTGCACTGGAGGCCTGATTCTCATCTTAGAGTTCAGTAAAGCAGGGGTAAGTTCACTGATGTCAGTGAAACACAGGAAGTGCTGGACCAGACCTCTATATTGTGTCTTTGACAACAGCCAGCACCAGATAACTCTGAGGAAGGTGAAAGAACCCTGAAGTAGTCAGTTCTGGAATGGCATGCTCACAGGAGAAGATTGGCTCCTTCAGCATCTGCAGAATCTCAAACTGGTGTGAGAAAGTTAGGAGTCAGGTCCCCTGAGCACAAAGGTGAGGGGGACAATTGGTCCCTGTTGGTGCATACCACTATGACTCCTGGCTCTTGTGCACCTGCTAGTGCACACTGCACCCTTCTTGAACTGCTATTTCTGAACATCTCCCCTACAAAACACTCCACAAAAAATTATAGGCCTGATTCTTTTTTCACTTACACTGGTGTAAATCAGGAGTAATTCTACAGAAGCCAATGGAATTACACTGATCTAAAACTGGTAGGAGAGGAGAACTGGGTCATATTCTCAGATTAATAGAGTTTAGGGCCAAAGGGGCCTCTTAGACCATCTGGTCTGACTTTCGCATATATCTCAGGCCTTTACATTACAGTCCCCCTGTCATAAACAGACAGTTAAGGGTTAAGAAGTTCACCTAGCCTAGCTGACACCTGACCAGAGGAACCAATGGGGGGGGGGGACAAGATGTTTCAAGAGGAAGGAGAGAAGTTCTTCCTTTGTTCTCTTCATTAAGTTCTGTGCCGGAGTGAAAAGATCCAGGAATCAACCAGGGTAGTGAGTATTAGAGAAGGAATGAATTAGCTTATGTTTATTTCCTTTTGTGACTTTGTCTTTTTGCATTAGAGGGATAATCAAATTGGGTTTTCTTTTGTGTAACTAAGGTTTTTGCCCAGGGGAACATCCTCTGTGTTTTGAATCTGTTGTCTGTGAGAGTAGCTTACATGCTAATCTCACAGAGATATTCCTTTCACCCCTTTTCTTTAATTAAAAGTCTTCTTTTTAAGAACCTGATCGATTTTTTCTTGTTTTAAGATCCAAGGAGTTTGGATTGGTGTTCACCAGGAAATTGGTGGAGAAGTCTCTCAAGGCTACCCAGGGAAGGATTATAGTACTTTGGAGGGAGATATTTTGGGGGGAAGACAGAGTTCCCAAATGACTCAAACAGTTGTTTAAATGATATGGTGGTGGCAGCATACTGATCTAAGCTGGTAATTAAGCTTAGGGGTTCTCATGGAGGTCCCCACATCTGTACCCTAAAGTTCAGAGTAGGGGTGAAACCTATGACACCCGAATTCTGTAGGTATGGCCTCCATTCCTTGTTCTTAGATGTATAATTTTGCATTTGGCTGTATGAAGACATTTCGTTCTAGAAGATCATAATCATTTAAGATTTTTAGCAACTCTAATGATGTTTTACGATTGGCTCCATGAGACCCCCAGCATACGTCTCCAACATTGAAGTTTTCCCAACACTGCAATTCCCCCACATGCACACACATTACAGACGGGTGCTTAAGGAGTAGTTCACCCTGTTCTGTAATTTCATTTGGTGGTCTGTAAGGGTGAGTCTACACAGTGAGCAGCAGTGAATATCAAATCCTAAGTCCACAGACTCAGGCTCACATTACGGCACTAAAAACAGCTGTGTAGATGTCAGGGCTCAGGCTGGAGCTCAGGCTTTGAAGCCCACCTGCTCCTTAAGCTTCAGACACCAAATGTCTACACAGGTTTCAGAGTAGCAGCCGTGTTAATCTGTATCCGCAAAAAGAACAGGAGTACTTGTGGCACCTTAGAGACTAACAAATTTGTTAATGTCTACACAGCTATTTTTAGCACCGTAGCATGAGCCTTCCAAGCCCAAGTCTATTGAACTGGGCTCCGAGACTCACTCTGTAGGCTGCTGCTTGCTGTGTAGACACATCCTAACAGACCCACCACAGCTCTCTCCTTGGCTTTGTTACTTAACACATTGTTCCACATGCAATCGAGATCCTGCCGTTCTCAGTAATCAATAAATCAAAAACAAGTAATGGCATCTTTAATGTGGAATGCCCCCCACTTCTTTTACCATCTCAGTGTGCCTCCTGAACAGGTTATAACCCATGATATTAACATTCCAATCATGTGAATCATCCCACCAGTCCTCCATCCCCACCCCCCCGCCTTACTGAAATGTAGCCCACCAATTCACAAAACCAGAGCATTCACCCTTACTCCAGGTGCACAGACAACAGTTTACCTATATTTTCTGCCTTTTGCCTTCTCTCACTCATTGGATAGTAAGGTCGCCAAGAAGATCACTTGGACTATCATCTTCTTCAGCTCCCTTCCAAGATCCCTGAAGTTTTCTATAATCAGTGCAATTCCACATGCCTGGTCATTGGTTCCAATGTATATCATCACCACCAAAGACTTGCCATATGATTTCATGATCCTGCAGTTACATCTCATCTCCTTTCTACTGGGAGACACTGTCCTGTTGTCTGTGTGTCCTTTTCTGAATTCTCTGTCAACTCTTCTTAATACTGAGTTGCCAGTGACTATTGCCTTTTTTTCCCTAGGATGGTTGAGGAACCTATTTTGGTAGTTCCTTGTCTCATACTGCAAGGATGAGGTATGTCCAATGGTGCTTTCTGTTCCATTTCTTCAGTAACGGATTCCCTGATAGTTGACTCACTGAGTATCAGATAATGGATTTAACCATGTTGATTGCCTCCTGATTTCTCTCTTTGGGTCACAAATTGTCAGTCACCTTCTTCAGTTCCCTTATCATTGATCCTTCCCTGTGGTGACTGTGGCAATGGTTGCAGTATCTGGTTATCCAAGAAGTCTTCATTTTCTTGGATATTATGTAGCATAGAAATTTGCACATCCAGGCCATGCATCTTCTCCTCTATGATGGACACCAGCTTGCACTTTATGCACCAGAAATCTCTTCAGTCCTTCAGCAGAAAGGAAAATATAGATCATCCGAGGCCATTCACAGCAGTCTCTCTCTCACTATGTGATGTAGAGCCATACCTAGATGGATGGAACCATACTCCCTTTCCAAACACCTTCTGAAACTCCTGTTTGCTCAGAAACTGATTTATGTACTAAGTCCAAGTCTCATTGCTTAGTACCCCTCCAGGGAAGGATTAATCACTCAGACCTAAAACACTGGGTCTGATCAAAGACCTAAGAGTTCCAGCTACAGGATCTTCGCAGACATGGGGAAAAAAAAAAAAAAACAACAACCCAGATCTTTCATCTGTTTTATTTAGGTGCCCCAAATCCAAGTCACACACCGACAAATAGACCAAATACACAGCTCACCATGTCCCTTCACTACCAAGCACAGGATCTGCAGCAATCACCACCACCTAGTCACTGCTCATTTCCCCATTTCCTTGCCCTAAGCAGTTCTCTGGCACTAATGGCCATATTGCCTTAATGTTTATACACTTTGTGCTTCCACAGTAATGACTCTCCTCAGTTTGTTGTTAAATCAGAGTTACAGAGGGCTGGGAGCTGCTTAACAAGGTCTGCCATTGGCAGGGCCGGCTCCAGGCACCACCTTAACAAGCAGGTGCTTGGGGTGGCCAAGAGAGACGGGCGGCACCTGCGGCAATTCGGGGGCGGCAGGTCCCTCACACCCTCTAGGAGCGAAGGACCTGCTGCTGAACTGCCGCCGCCGCGGTTTTTTTTTTGCTTGGGACGGCAGAAATGCTGGAGACGGCCCTGGCCATTGGGCTCCCATTCTCCTGGCATCCAGCATTTCAGAGAGTTAATAATAAAATAAAATAATATCACTTAGCAGCTATATAGCGCTTCTCATCTTCACAGTGCATGGCAAATGATAGCTAATTGATTACGTAGGCTGAGTAGAAGCCTCAGAATACCAGTTTTAATTAACTTTATTTTCAAATATAATTCACAGTTTCTACACAGTAAGAAATGATTTGGACCAGCTAACTGAACAAAACAGGAGGCTGCATGGAGCAAAATGGGCCCAGGTTTACTTACTTGCAAGCTTCCTGAATTGTACAAGATGAATACAGCCCTATAGCACTAAACTGCAGCATATCATAATATGGTACATGGGTTTTATTTGTTTGACACAAAAACAGTATTTAAAGTTTTGCTGAACTTTTAAAAAAGGCCTTTTCAAAACCCTGCTATTGAATCATGTTCACTTCTCAGAGATGCTGAACAGCCTACACCCCTAGCACCTTTTCCTGGGTCAGGGATGTGAGACCTCCAAGAAACATATGCTGCAGAAAGCAAGACTGGTGAGCCGGTCAGTAATAATACCTATTTCTTATCTAGTGCTTTTGATCAGCCAATCTCAAAGCACTTTACAAAGGAGGTCAGTATCATTATCCCCATCTGTAAAATGGGAAAACTGAGGCCAAGAGGCAATTGAACTTGGCCTAGTTCACCCAGAAGGCCAGTGGAAGAGCTGGGAATAAAACCCAGGTCTTCAGTCCCAGTCCAGTGCACTATCTCATAGGGAACACTGCCTCCCTATCATAAAAATTCTTAGCTCTTATCTATATTGCACCCTACTCCTGAGTCAGCACTGATGTTCTGAGCATTTGAGGTAACTAAAGACCCCATGGCTTCTTGCAGTGAATTTAAGGCGTTCACTCTGGTGTCCTGGCCACATTCCAGCTCAGGTCACTGACATAAGTTCCCCATCATATGAACTAAACAAGGTATTCTTCTTCCTCTGCCTAAAGTCTTGTATATTGCTATTTAGCCCTGTTAAACAGTAGCTGTGTTTCACCCCTGAGGTATCTGCATTTCACTGTGATCCCTGGGCGTAGCAGTGTAAGTGTTTGAAGCCTTTACGGATAAAAGACACTGTATAAATTATACATTAATATGGCACTCTTAAAAAGTCAGAGCAATCCTACAATCTCAGTGGCCCTTGCTTTTCTAAAGCCAAATTCCTCTGTGTCATGCAGAAGAGAGCAAGTCTGCAGTAAGAGCTGCCGTAGGACAAAGCAGAGTGGATAGTTGGTTATGCATGATCTCCCCCACCCCCCCGGCCCAATACACACAGTCCACTAGCTAGTTCTCTTCCTTTAGATAAATAATCAGGCAGCCCATCAGCCGTTTGGAGAAAGGGGGTGTGGCTGCAGGGAAGCAAGGAAAGAGAGCAAAGCACAATATGTTTGCCTTCCAAAAATGCCAAGTGAAAGGGAAGGAAAGTTAGTGCTGCTTGAAGTAGGATTGATTCCACTGTGTGCTCAGTGACCACACCCCACAAAGTAGTACAGGGGAGTCGCATCTTACGCGGGGGTTAGGTTCTGAAGTCAGCGCATAAGGCGAAAATAGCGTATAGTCAAACGCTCATTGAGTAGAATGGCAGGCGAAATCGCCCGCACTACAGGTACAGTATTTAAATTGTTATTTTTCTCTTTTTGTTTTGCCGAGCGCGTATAGTTAAAATTGCGTAAGTTAAATGCGCCGATGATGCGACTCCACTGTACCAGAAATGTTATAGGGAGCTGGCATCCAACAGCAGCATAGCTACTGGCTCAGCTGTACTCTGCAACTCATGGACTGTGCCACAAAGGAGCACTGAGGAAGAATCCATGTGCATGGCTACTGCAGCTGGGCACCTGTAAAAAAAAAATAAAAAAATCAGCAACTAGACATCTGCAAATCTCCTTCCTCTGCTGCTTTTTGGGTCACGTTCCTTGCACGCTACACACCACCACCTGCATAGGTTTCCAAAGGCCAAGTGCAGAAGGGAAGCACACAGGCCACTGATAACATAGGTTATTATCTTCAGCTATGGAGCACACAGCACAGCTCAGGGAAAAGTAGGGGTTGTGAAAGTGTCTTTAAGCTACGTTGGGGCTTCCCTGATCCTGCTGTGTGCTTGTCTGTTCCCCTGGGGTAAGTTAGTGCAGCCCTCAGGCTCTAATTTACTTTTGCTGCCATTGGCTCCAGGGGGCTGATATGGCAACTGGAGGTGGGTGGGATCCAGGGAAGCCATGACCACACAAACGTTCCTTCTGCCATGTCCCTACATGCTGGCACTGCAGCAGGTCATTCTCTGCAGTGGTGTGGTCAGCTAGGTGACCAGCATGATGGCAGTGTAATATAGAAGTGACCACAGCAGAGGATCAGAGTCAAAATATCTTATAAATGGCTTGTTTTAGCTTAACATTTCACCTCTGACCTACTCAAGCTGCCCTATCAGCTGCAATGCTAAATGGACCTGGCATGAGTGACTAATGAAAGTTTATTCATTTGAATCTAATGAAAAAAAAATCACTCACTTTAAGAAAAGTGACTATTTGTACCATTACCTGTAGAAACATTCAGGTCAAGGGTTAATATCATTTCTGTTGAAGGTAATGGTGTACTTTATACTATTTCTCATGGGTAGAAAGTAAAATGCCAACCCACTGTATACACTTCTCTAGAATAAAGTCCTGCACACATTCCTCTTGAGATTTACTGTGTATACATAGAGAGTCATACATGGTAATAGAGAAAATGTGTCTGAATTTTCCTATATAGATTTAAATCTTTCCTGTAGAGACATTTAAATCCTACTAAATTGCCCCTTGCACATGAAGCCTTCTTTGTAAATCTTAAGCAAATTCCACAGCCTCTCTTCTGCATAATGAACTGGCCAATCATGCTGAGGAGGTGACTTTAAGCTTGCTTGAGCTTGCAGCAATGGTTGAAAACATTTCAGACTTTAGAAACGCCATAAAAGCCTTCATCAAAAAAAAATATTTTGTGTGAATCTCCAGGAGCCTCTTGGCTATTTCTTACATTGAAAACCAGAAAACAACCAACTGAGATCAGACACGATTAAACCACTTTAAAATCAACCAAAGATTTAGCTCCTTACAAAAATAACTAGGTTTTTTGGTACTCTGCCCACCCCCTCTTTTATTTTAATTCTACCTTGTTGAGGAACTATATGATCCCAACTGTAATCCAGGATTGCACCATCCTCTTCCTCAGACAGACTGCCAGACATATGAAAACTAAGTGTCTGATTTTTAGTTTTGCATGGGGCTTAATGGAATAGAAGAGCTGAAGTGTATTTTTGTTCTCTATTTTTGGAGAGAGGCTTTTCAAACAGGACAAGTTCCATTGTATAAACAAAAACAGATTATCCTGGTGAGACATTCATTCTTGATATTTAAAGCAGAGGGATCAACACCTCATCTGAAGAATCTAAATTGAAACAAAGTAACTAAGCTCTGATTGCAGGTTCAGGTCCAGAGGTGATGATTTTAGTCTCTGCCTTAAGGATCTTATAATCAGGGCCGGCTCCAGGCACCAGCCCACCAAGCTTGTGCTTGGGGCGGCACCTGGAGGGGGGCGGCGCGGCGCTCTGGCTGCCGGGGAGAGCAGGGCCGCGACTGGGCTCTCCGCCCTCCTCCCGGCGCTCTGGACGCCGGGGAGAGCGAAGCCCCGGCAGGGCTCTCCGCCCTCCTCCCGGGGCTCCGGCCACCAGCAGAGCCGTGGCGGGCTCGCCGCCCTCCCCCCAGCGCTCCGGCCAGTCGGGGAGAGCAGCCCGCAGCCGGGCTTGGCGCCCTCCCGTGCTGCACGGAGGGGGAGGGTGGGCAGGCGGGGCGGTGGGAGGCTTTTTTGCCTGGTACGGCAAAAAAGCCAGAGCTGGCCCTGCTTATAATCTAGGTTTCCCAAAGGGAAAGAATGTAAAACAAAGGGGATCATGCTTCAGGGGTCCTTTCTGGACTACAATTTTATGAACACATTGTGAATAATGGAGCTCTGAGACATATATGGAAATTTAAGAAGCAGGCCTCATATTTAGCCTAACGCCCGTTTACATCCACTTTAAGACGCTATACACTTCCACAGCAATGTAAAGGGGCCTTAGGGTAAATAAGAGTCAGGCCCATAATAGTTAGCTAATGAAAATTCAAAAGAGGTCAACTTGATCTTACTGCTAAGTTAGCAAAGACTTTTGGAGATGAATCCAGTGTTCATTAAACAAGCAATCCGCCCATCAGTGTGAATTTTGCTTGTGCAAAAAGAATGAGATTAAGCCTTTAATGAGTTTAATGAGCCAGATCCTCAACTAGTGTCAACTGGCATAACTCAGGTCAATGGAGCCTTCATGATTTCCACTAGCGGATGACCTGACCATACATATGTTATAATCTGATCAATTCATGTTTATATTTTATAAGGCAGAAGTTACTTTATAATGGATGTGTAGATACCAGTTTAAATCAAATTTAATGTCCCAAGACAAGCCACTTTTCTGTTCCAATCAAGACAAAACCTCATGTAGTGCACAGTAATTATTGTACATATTTTTTTTGCCATTCTGAAATGACAAAACAAACTGCAAAATGCTAACCCCAGCCTTAAAACACTTAGTACAGAATTAGACCTAGGGCTGTGACCTATATTATTATTTCTTCCTATCCCGCCCTATTCAGTATAACATGATCTACTGGTTTCTTTTCCCATGCAAAGCATTCAGACAAGCCTTCAAGCAGAATTATTGCTTCTATTAAAATATGTACTGTCTCCTAACTCTTCCCTTTCTCTACTCTTAATATGAAACAATTGAGTTATATCAGTACATTAGAAAAGAATTATCAGAATTCTCAGGGATCCTGATTAATGCAACTAGCTTTTCTCTCTGGACACTACAGTGGGTACTAGTCTTTCTTGAACAATTGTGTAATTTAAGTTCCACAGAATGTTTGTCAGAATAGTCAATAAATTATAGGTGAAGAAAAATATCTCTTTCAATGAAGATTGAATTCTAAGTAAACTTCCGTGTACAAATAAGAAATAGGAAGTGACTCAGAACTGCACCCTCCTGGTTAACAATAGATTTTACAAATCCCATTTACTGCACCTACTACACGTTACACAGATTTTCAGAACACTGAGCCACTATCTGGCTGGGGCCCCAAAATTGTTAGACCTATGGAGGAGCTCTCCCTCCATGTACTCTCAGAGAGCTTCTCTCCTCCATGATATGGCGACTCCCTTGCAGCAGCTGCATGTTAGCAACTTTCTCTACAGAAAATTACTACCACAAATTAATAATTTTCTCACCAGAGTTACCCTATTCCTTTTACTATGAAGTTTTGTTTCTTGACCCAGGGCTCCATGCTTCATAGAGTGGCTGCTCGCCTGGTCCACCCACTTTCCAGCTTGCTTCCTTTAATCCACAGAGCTCCAACCGCTACATCCTAAAGCAGAGCCATTGCTTCCCCTCTTATATTCATCTCACTCCAGCTCTTCCAATCTTTGCTCCACTCTGGCAGCAGAACTGAAGAGATGCATCAAGCCCAAGTTTTTACAACACTGCCAGGACTATTGCCTCTAGGAAATGCCAGAAGCAAGGATAGAAAATCTTGTGAAAGCATTATTCATTTAAACCTAGGTTTGTAAGGGCACACAACTCCACCAGAGAACTTCCACAGACTGGAGGAAGGCTTTATCCTGTTATGCCTTAGAATAAGGCCCAACGAGGCTTGTGGTGTGGGTTGGACAAAAGTGTTCAATCGGGGAAATTTCACACTGTTTTTCAGCCCAAGTTGTGGGAAGTGGCATTAACATTACTTATTTTGAAAATGCCTAAAATGAAGATTGTTAGCCTTTGTGCCGGGCCCCATTAATATTAATAACTTATATAATATCTGTATAGATATGTGCACATGTGGTTGTTGAATAAGCGCACTGTATGTCTATGGAAATGTCAGCATAAGAGAGAAAAATTGCCCTGCCCAATTTCAGTCTCAAATGAATTTAGCAAGAGAATTTTCTGTGGTGAGAGAGTGTGAGAGTGTAGAGTCTGCGTTATTAAATTTTATGCTTTCCTGGGGATTCTGTCATCATGGCACAATATCACTGCTTCTTTTGTGCTCTCTTCAGGGAAAACAAACAGATATTTAAAATTTGGTAAAATTTGTGCTCTAGGGAACTTGGTTATTTGGTACGGACATGATTTTTCTCCCCGCTTCTTGACTCTCCTGTGTACAGTACTTTTTCTGATAAGGGAACTCAGTAACTGGAATGAGCACCAAATTGCCAGGCTAAAGTAGAACAGCAGCAAAATCCCAGTTTTAAAAATCTGATTGAAGAGCGTGTGGCTTTATCTGCATACTTGTGTGCATGGAACAGGAAGAGGTTCCCCTTTTCTCTGTTGTGCTCATTAACAAATACTGAATACTCTGAACATTCAGAAATGAAACAATATAAAACCCACATAAGAAACAAAATTATAAGTCTAACTGTTGAGTCAGTATGACTGTGACTAGACATTGACAGTCACATTTCTAATGCATCTCATTTCCAACGGTGTTAACGCAACAAGCTCAACTGCAACTGTCAACCTGCAAGGTGTGCATCTTTGGATGTCTATGACCAGCGGCTGATTAAAGTGATTCAAAACAGTTCTTTCTAAACAGACGTTGTCAAGTCACCCAGAGGCTGACAGCAAGCTAGGAGAAAGGTTAACCTCACAAGAGGTCTGCATGCTTGGGCTTGACTGCCTCATCACCTCTGTCAAAGCTTAGGAGAAACTAGGTATTTCAGGCACATCCTGCAGAGCTCCTGCCTTAGGCTGAGGCTGCAGCAGTATCACAGTGATGCTCTCTGAGAAGCTGCTGCCCACTTCCCCTGCTTTTACTCTAGGCTGAGGATTTTATGGCCTCGCGTTCTCTTGAGCTTAGCCTCTGGCCTTAGAAGAATAGGCCTGTCATCCTGGTTTACAGATAGAGATTTTGTAAGGGCACACTCACCCATAGCTTCTCTTAAGGACCCATGGTATTCTCCCTGGAGATACCATCTCTCTAACCCTAAAAGCCTCCTTTGATTTAACTCCATGCAGTCAGTCAGAATAATATCAAGTAATAAATTGAGATATGTATAATATTCACATAAAATAACAGTTATCTCCCTCATTCTCCACACTATGGCCATGTACAAATGCTTGGAAAACTAAGCCAAATGCAAGTGAGTCTAAGTGTGCACAGATTTTATTCACAGAGTTTCACTTATATTATATTTCACTTGTATTCACCTCACACGAACCACCCATTGGTGCTGATCCCAAGAATAGAACCTCAGAGTTGTGAACACCAGAGTTACGAACGGCCCAGTTAACCACACACCTCATTTGGAACTAGAAGTACCCAATCAGGCAGCAGCAGAGACAAAAAAAAATAAGCAAATACAGTACAGTACTGTTAAACAAACTACTAAAAAATAAATAAAGGGAAAGCAGCATTTTTCTTCTACATAGTAAGTTTCAAAGCTGTATTAACTCAATGTTCAGTTGTAAACTTTTGATACAACAATGTTTTGTTCAGCGTTAGGAACATTTCAGAGTTACAAACAAACTTCCATTCCTGAGGTGTTTGTAACTCTGAGGTTCTACTGTAAGTGGTAGAACCAAATTTCTACTTTATTATTAGTTCACTACTGATTTTCTCCAGTTTCCAGATAGGGAGATGTTAGTTAGGGCCCTGACTCGGCAAGGCACTTAAGTACCTATATAACATGGAGCTGCCATGCTTACACTTGTTTACTAACATGGGGATATAACATAATCATAGAACTGGAAGGGATCTCGAGAGGTCTTCTAGTCCAGTCCCCTGCACTCAAGGCAGGACTAAGTATTTTCTAGACCGTCCCTGACAGATGTTTGTCCAACCTGCTCTTAAAAATCTCCAATGATGGAGATTCCGTCACCTCCTGTAGCCTATAGGACTAACCTGCTTGCATGCATATATATATATATATATAAACTTTTCTTATAGGTTAAGTATTTGGTTTATTGTAATAGGTTTATAAGTTTATATTAAAGTACGTTTGGCTGTAATGCAAGAGACCTACAGGCCATATCCTGTATGTTAAGCTAAGGCAAAATTAGCATATCTATATTAAGACTTTTTACCCAGAAAGTAAAGTTGACCTTCATCTTGTTACCTAAATAGATAAGTACCCACGCCTATGTCTAAAACCTTTACCTACACCAACAGACAATGAAGAATGGCATAGGGGGGTTTTCAATGTTGTACCTACAAACTTAACGGTACACCACAAGAAAACTTATGTGCATATATATGTGTCATCAATACGCACCAACATACTAGCCTATGAAGTAAGCGCACCCTAACATTTTGTGGGTGAGGAATGAAATTTGGGCATCAGAGGGAGGATTTCCAGCACTTGTGCCCTATAAAAGAGGTGACCTACCTCGCTAGAGCACTCCGCTCTATCATTCTCACTTACATTCTATTTCTACTCTATCGATCTACCATGACTCCTACTATTAGTAGGCTATACTTGTTCTTCTTAAACTTTAAGTTTCAAGGGAAGTAGGCTAAGCTTGGTTTCCCTAAGTTTTATAAGTTAGGGAACTAAATTTCTTAGTTTGTTTATTAGGTTTTGATTTTAAGTTTAAGTTAGTCAAGTTAACCCTAAGTTAGTTTTGATAGCTTTTAGCATTAGATTTTTCTAAGCACTGCATCCCTCACTCAAGAATGGAGAAACCTGAACCACAAGGTTGGTCCTGTGTCTCTTACCACCAGGTTATCAAGGAAGAATGTGAGTATATTAACCAAAGCTTTGTAGCATATAATACTATATTACCATATGTATCTTTTGAATAGCAGTAATGCAATTGTAACTTTGTATCTCTGGGTATTTTACCATTTACTTACTATTTCATTGATTTTAATAAAAAGTCTTTATGACTATATCTGTCTCAGTGTGAGTTTCCTGTCATACCCCCTAGGGGCCTTTATAAATTCTGTGGAGCCTGATTCGGGACAAGAACTTTTATCTTCTGATCAAACAGATTGGTGAGCCTAAAACCCATACTAATTAATATTAACAATTTATTATTATAATAATTAAATTAAAATTAAATTGATAAATTAAATTAATGTTATTAGTACACCCTAAATCAGGCTACACTCCCTAGACAATTTATTCCAGTGCTTAACCACTCTGACAGTTATGAAGTTTTTCCTAATGCCCAACCTAAACCACCCTTGCTGCAATCTAAACCCATGGCTTCTTGTCCTATCCTCAGAGGTTAAGAACAACATTTTTTCCTCCCGCCCCCTTGTAACAACCTTTTATGTACTAGAAAACAGTTATGTCCCCTCACAATCTTCTCTTCTCCAGACTTAAAAAAAACCAGTTTATCAATCTTCCCTCACAGATCATGTTTTCTCGACCTTTAATCATTTTTGTTGCTCTCCTCTGGACTTTCTCCAATTTGTCCACATCTTTCCTGAAATATGGCACCCAGAATTGGACAATACTCCAGTTGAGACCTAATCAGCGCGGAATAGAGCAGAAGAATTACTTCTCGTGTCTTGCTTACAACACGCCTGCTAATACATCCCAGAAGGATGTTTGCGTTTTTTGCAACAGCATTACACTGTTGACTCATATTTAGCTTGTGATCCACTATGACCCCCAGATCCCTTTCCACAGTACTCCTTCCTAGGCAGTCATTTCCCATTTTGTATGTCTGCAAATGATTGTTCCTTCCTAAGTGGAGTACTTTGCATTTGTCCTTATTGAATTTCATCCTATTTACTTCAGACCACTTCTCTAGTTTGTCCAGATCATTTTGAATTTTAATCCTATCCTCCAAAGCACTTGCAACCCTTCCCAGCTTGGTATCGTTCACAAACTTTATAAGTGTACTCTCTATGCCATTATCTAAATCATTGATAAAGATATTGAATAGAACCGGACCCAGAATTGATCCTTGCGGGACCCCACTCATTATGCCCTTCCAACATGACTGTGAGCCACTGATAATTACTCTCTCGGAATGATTTTCCAACCAATTATGCACCCATCTTACAGTAGCTCCATCTAGGTTGTATTTCCCTAGTTTGTTTATGAGAAGGTCATATAATATATGTTATAAGGTTGCCTTCTTGAGATATGTCTTAGCAAGTTGTTTTCTTCCAGTAATTGTGCCAGGATTTTTCTAACCTTCATCACTCAGCCAAATTGTATTATTGATTTTACATGCCACACCCTAAGACACTTCCAATTCAGGATGCTTGACCTCTTCTTCACCATCTGAACTTTGTGAATTCGAAAGTTTGTCTTTAGAGTGAACAAGACTGAGTTTGAGTTTCATTTGGAAGAGATTGTGGGGAAAGGGGCAAATGGGGCAGGGGGGAGAAAGGGGTTAAACTGAAGTGGAAAGCAGGCACAATAAACACAGATATAGTGAGACTGAAAAGGGAAAAGAGAGGAGGAGGAAGAAACTAAGGAAATAATAAATGCCATAAATAAACACACCATATATTTGGATGCCTAGATTTGGGACAGGAGAGGGGAATTTGTCTATCCTAAAATAAACTGGCTGAGTGGAGCAGTAGAAAGTGTTTTGCTTTGTGAGCAAGTGATTGCATATTCAAATACCCTTCTAATCTACAACTAATGAAATAGTCTTTTGCTCGATGCAGAATTTATTGGGTGGGTTCTATGGCCTGTGTTATGCCGGAGGTCAGACTAAATGACCATGAAGGTCCCTTCTGGCCTTTTAAAAAGCAAAACAAACAAACACACAATAAGACCAACCATCTGTGAATATACAGCATAGGAACAAAACAAAACAAAAAAATCCACCCCCTGCTCCCAAATTAAAACAGGTTTTGGTTTTCTTTTCGATTTACAATACCTTTTAGGGGAGAAAAAGGTCCAAAGTAGGGAGATGGAAGGAGAGGAAAGTCAAAGCTGAACTAGTTTTGTGAATATAAAAGTAACTGGTGAAGATGGGCTCTGCCATTCCTCTTTTTAGTACTTCTGTACTATCACACAAGGAGTTATTTATGAGAAGTTATAAGTAGTTCAGAATTTGAGGAGTGTCTGTATACATTAACTCCCACCTCTGCTTTATCGACAGTTGTTGGCACCTTTGTCTGCAATAATAATTCTGAGGGTCAGTAACATTTTTGTAAAACAATTCAAATTGATGCTGCTAACTGCATTTGCAATTTGACCATAATTTGGTCTTTTTTTTTTTTTTTTTTAAAGACCTCCATTATGTATGCAGTTTGGTTTGAAGGCAGGGCATAGGTGGCTGGAAGCTTGCAAGTATTTTATGTATAATGTGTAAGTGACCATTTGATCACTGGATTACATGCTATTAGTGATGTGAATGTGACCTCTAGCCATCCAGGTTTCAGTGACTCATTGCTCTGTTATGTATTCCTTCACAAAGATGAAGCTAGCTTTTTTACCCAAGAAGAACCTATGAGAAGGAACAGCTATCACCTTCACCCATAAAGCTGATAAAATATTTGCAGGAATACACATAAAATTCTAACTTCGGTCCAAATATCAGCATTGTAACGACCTTCTCCCAGGCCTCACACATTGGGGTGATTTGCTGCAAACTTCCTTTTCATGGCCATTACCATTACATGCACTGCTGCTTGCTTTAGTATAAGCCATTTGCACTCAAGTTGCAGAAGACTGCAATTTCACATTTCACTGCATAGGGAACTGCAGCAGCAGCAGGCTGGACTCAGGGATCTCTATGAGATCATCTTGACAACCAGACATGAGCTAGGAGAGTAGCAGAAAGGCATCAAAGAGGAACATGCTGCTATTCAAAAGGGCTTTTTAACTGCAGGAATTTAGGGACTAAGATGACTTCAGCCTGGTAATGGTAAAACCATGGATTCTGCTTTTTCACTTGAAGTGAAAAATATTGTTGCTTCAAAAAGCTGATCTCGTTTTTAACCTTTTTCTACTCAGTTCTAATAAGAGATTATCTAAACAACATGATGATACAGCATGGCTCTGTACGGCATTAAATGTTTCATAGCAGGTGACAGACTGACGGTTCGTGTATTGAGTTAGCTGGAAGGTCAGGGGATCATTTCTCTTAGTCATAATGTAAATGTAAAGAAGAGAATTCGCTAGTGCTTAGGGAGGGGATGAGAAGAAGGGGGGAAAAGGAAGGAGTAATTGAGGTCATATCCACTGAGCTCAGAGACATTTCAAGAAGACATACTGATACCAGTGAGCCACAGGCAGCCAGAGTTAGAGGAGGGGGCAAGTGATAAGGTAAAACCCACATAGCCTTTTTAAACTGTACTAGCCGAACAAGAAAAGTAATTACATATTGTCTCAGCAAACATCCACGGCACCACCTGGCGTATTATCAGAGAAATCCCAGGCAGGGATTTTAACATTAACCTTGACAAACACTGTTGAGATACTTGCGCTCTACATCACACACCTTTCAGTCAAGACTTCACCCTTCAAGCACTACTCACAGTGCAAACACTCCATGTGAAGCAACTAGAGAAAGAACCAGCTCAGAGAGCCAAAAGCGGCATGGCAGTGAGGCTCCAGGAGGAGGAGAAGACCGACCCTGTTTTACAGAGAGTGCTAGAGCTAATATCCCTTGCAGTACATAGCAGTCCTAAAGCCAGTGACGTTCTCCCCCTATGCAGAGGAATCCTTGGATTGTGTAGATCCCCTTTACTGTTTGATCCACCACCCCACCTCCCAGATCCTAGCACAGGGATCATGGCAAGGACACCTCTATGTCTTGCTGATCACCAGCTGTGGAATGGCCCTTGCATTATCTATCCCTTTCTGATGTCCCCTCAAAGGCGACTGCACAGATATATCCTCCAGCAAGCATATGACTGTCTCCTACATTGTGCTTCCCAGATCTATTCAGAACTGCATTTGCTGCTTTGGACAAACTGTTTTGGTTCCTGTTTGTTCTGTAACACTTCCACAATATCTTTCTGAAGGTGTTTTCTCGCTCCAGTATTACATCTTACCTCCAAATAAGCTTCCCCTACTCCCAGGCTGCCTGCTCTTTGTTCTACCCCAATGACCAAGCTTTTGCATGTTGACACTCCCATCTGATAAATTAACCTGAATCCTGCTCACTGTCTGCAGAATTCCCCTTTATCTTTATTCTGCTCTCTATTAAATATATATTATTGATAGATTAAAGTTGACCTGTCACAACTTGCTCACAGTCACTCAACAAATGTGTGGCAGGGCAGGAAGGGAATCCAGTATTCCTGTGCTGTGACTACTATATAGCACTTCCTTTGCAAACCACTAATGGCTATCAGGATGTTCACAACAGAACAGTACTGTGGCTTTTGCCATGGACCTCTGTAACATCACATGCCATACCACGTGATGATGCTGGGAGTACTCTGAGCTTAACTGGGGGATACTTTGATATATATCACTGCATTCTAGTGGGGAGATTGACCTGCTCAAACAAACCCATTCCCTTCCTGGCTGTAGATGAGCTATTGAAGATACAGCTTGTGGAGCATCTCCCTTTGTTTATCAGGTAAAAGGCTAAGACTTCTGGAGTTGAAGAATCTGAATTCAAATCCCTTTGATGTTATAAAGTAATTATTAATTATAGTATCAATTAGGGTATTCCAAATCATAAGTTACTTCATTGCACAGGTCATAACATCTAAGGTGCCAAACATCAGTAGACAAATTTTACTTGACACATCGCAGGGTTGTAAAAAACATCCCCTGAGGTTTTTCTCCCAGATGCTGGGAGACCCTGGCACGCTCACGTATTTACACTGGGTGGCTCATGCACAGGCCCCAGTTTCTTACTTTTTGCAAGGGGGATTTTTTGCCTTCTTAAGTTCCTTCTGAATGGGGGATCAAAAGGAAAGTTAAATGCCCCAGCACACCCAAGAATAATGTCTTCCCAGGGCCCCTCAAAAGGAAAAAAGCCAACAGTATAACCTCTGTGTAGTGGTTTTCATTGAGTTTTTCTGGCAGGACTGCTGAATCAGGCTCACTCTGGCAGGCTTACCCTGGGAGAGTCAGGGTGGAAATCTCCTGGATAGGAGGCCCCTCTTTAGCGTCAGGAGTCGCTTCAACAGGTTCCCAGTCAAGGTGATCTCTCCTCACAGCTGACTGCAGTTTCCTCCTATTAGAAGGCCTTCTCCCTATCATACATGATTGACAAGGCAGGAGGGCGAGGGCGAGGGCCAGGGCCAGGGCCAGGGCCAGGCCCATACACAGGGCCTCTCTGGCTCCTTCCTCATCACTGTGGGATATATACACCCTGTCACAAAGGTCTTTAGGTTTCCTCCATTTGCATATGCCATATTTCTGCAGTTTCGGTTCCTTTTACGTATATCAAACACCTTGTGATTCCTATTCTAATGATGTGTGTGTGCTGTACAGTTAGAGTTCTCTGTTTCCTATAATATTCCTTCAAGAGTCCCATTTTGGTTGGCACAATATGTGAATCAAGCCCATGACTCTAACAGGGGCTTACGCGACAGGGGTTATCCAGCCACATAAATAAGACCATAGATCAGATCTACTTTTCCCCGCTTTGCCTATGCTGACTCCAAATAATATATGAAAACAGGAATTTTGTTACCCATTTAAAAATACATTGCAGACCTCAAATGTATTTCTTGATTTACAAAAAACCTTAAATTTGTTAATAGGATTTTTACAATCAATGGGCCAGATCCTCAGCTGGTATAAACTAATATAGATTTACGCTAGCAAGAAGTGCAATGGATTATACTATTTTGCAAGAACTCACATGCACCTTAAGCCCTGTATGATCACTGACTAGCACACGGTCATAAAGTGTTCTGCTTTTATATATCTGCATTCAAAATTTCTTCATTTTGTATGTTGTTCTGTTTTTATACATGTCTGTCATATCCACATCCTAGAAATCTCTTCTGACAAAATACCTGAACAATGGGTTCTGGGTAAAGCATAGTTCACTGTTTAGATCAGACTTCTGTATATATATTTTACCTACATAGAGCCCACTGACTATTTATCACATTTTTTTTAATTGGAACATTTAAGAAAGACATTGACAGTATTAAAATAATGTTTTCTTTAGTAGAGAGAAGGAGAATGTTCTGGGCATATGTGCACACAAACTTGCACATGCACCATATCTCAGCACAATTTGGGACAGGCCTGAACATCATTAACTTACCATGATCACTTTTCTGTTTGTAATCAGCAGTAAAAAAAAGAAGTGGGCAAACTAACCTGACCTGAATGCCATATTCCCCAAGGGAGAAGCGGAGAAACTGTTTACCCTCAACTGGTTGTAACTAATACAAACAGGAGATCTACATAGGAATTCCTCCTCTTTCCTATTAATGCCATGTTGTAGGATATGCCTACACTGTAGCACCCCCTGCTGGGGTAATATGGTGCTACACATACTCCCTGCCTCAATTTCCTTTCTCAGGAAGTTAATAATTCCACATCTGGCAATCTTGAGGCTTGATTCAATAATACCTTCTTTAGGTTTTTTTTTTTTTTTTTTTTAATTACAAAGCCTCCCACAAAAGGGGCCACAACAGAGTCACAAATAATCAAGAGTACTTCTGGCTTTCAGGGCTGCTCTGAAACTTGTCTTCTAAGTTCCATTCCCAGGACACTGAGGGTACTTGCTCAGTCTCGTGTCCTCGTGGCAGAAGCCCCAGTGCTCCTCCTGCAGCTGGGTAATTCGAACAATTATTATCCCTGTTCTTATCAGGAGTCCCCAGCTCTCCTCCTGGAGTTAGGCAGCAATTTATCTCCCTGAGCTGTCCCCACTTTATCCTCAGAGGGTTTGGCAGCCTTCTCCTGCTGGTGTTCACTCCCTGCTAAGTCAGGGCCCTGCAGGAGCCTTCTTACGCCTTCCAGTGACTGCAGGCATCTGTGCTGTGAAGGAGGTGGCAACATTTATGCTGGCCCCTTCTCCCAGCTCATTTTTTATTGGCTGGGTGAGAAGGGAGCTCTGCCTTACCCTCTCTGCAAGACTCCTGGTCCCAAGCCCTTAAAGATACAGTAACAGGATTCCTCCTAAATCCTGCTTCTTCCCAGGACCCTTTATCCTCTCTTCCCAGGTCTCCTCATGCTGTTTATATTTGAACATCCCAAACTTTTAAAAACCATGCCACGTGACAGGGAGGACTGAGCAGTAGGCTGTACTTCCCTTATGGGGCGGACTACCCCATCACAATCGATCCCTTTTACCTATCTCCTCCTTGTGCTGGGTATAATCTGATGGTGGTATTTCCTGACTAGGAGGATATCATTTCATGATTAAAAAAATTTACATAGAAAAATAGAGTGAATGTAGTAAGTGCCAAAGGTGCTTGACTGACAGTCTTAGAGCCTCTGGGCTCTATTGGCCCAGAGAACAGGTACTGCATGTGCAGCAATGATGTAAACCTCTTCACAATGAGTAAAATTCACCCCGGCACAGACGACCAGCAGGAGACCTATATGCCACATAATTACTCAATATAATGTAACTTAGGCGGCTGCTTTGTGCAGGGCCTCTGCCCAGAGGTGAATTTCATTCATTACACTAGTCGATATGCATCAACTCTGACCACATCTAGAGGTCAGTCAGTCTCCATGTACAGCACCTTGCTCTAGCCTTTTCTGATGAGACTACTCACAAGGGAATTTTGGTTGGAACATATATTGAGCAAGCCAGACAATTCTACAGCTCTCTTCCTGAAGATGCACACAAAGTCCTTCTCCATCACACAAAAAATAAGGCTTGAATAGAAGTCTCAGTTGCTATTTTCAAGGGTTGTTTTTTTAACTATGTTTTCCACTTCATGAGAAGTCTGTGGCAGAAGTACCCTGTTGTGAGTAATAGAATAATTCAAATAGTGGCCCTTCAATTTGATACCCTTTATGTATATGTTGGTGAACTAGGTGGATCAAATGTTTGCAAGAAGTGGATATTTTGGCAGAATTCTTAGGCCTGAAAGCTAACAATAGTACCTTATTATGTGTCTAGTAGATAGTATATTGCAAGTGTTTGAACGCCTTTTTACATTTGGATGATTGAAGTTCACAATAAGAAAGCACAAATTCTAAGAGACTAGGGAGGTATTTGAAATGAAACTGCCATTTTTTAAAGTATAGTGCCTGTTCCCTACCCTGAAATTTTATTCAAGTTACCATACTGAAAACCAAAGAGAGTGAAATATTGGAAAAGGAGATGTTATAGAAAGAATAAAAAGAGAATTTTCCTGATGGATTCCTTAATCATGTACAAGTCACTGGTGAACAATAAAATACAGTGAAGATTGCTTCAGAAATTAGGTCTTGACCTGAGATGTTGAAAAATAGTTCAAAGCAAATTGAAAACATAAATGGATTCATGTTTTTTTCCAAACTATGTTTCAGAATAATGAAGACAAAGTCTGCGTGTCACACCAAAGCCTAACATTAAAATTAATGTTACCCACCTTTTAAAAAAAATTGATAAATTGCTCTGCATTTAGAGTGTTCTATGTAATTTATTGTAATGCCACAGGAGAATATAGCACACGCAAAAAAACCCTTGCAGTTTAAATGATGTTCAGGTCACCATGACACATGCCAGCCGAATCAAAGAAATACAGAGCTAAGACTGACATTCTGTGTTTAAGATGTTGCAATGTCTGTTATGTCTGGGTCTCCTGGGATGAACTTAACTGAACAGAGTATTAGACCTGGGACCTGATTCTAATTGCTCTTACACCATTTTTACATCACTGTAACTCCACTGAGCTAAATTCTTTCCTCACTTACACTGGTATGAATCTAGAGTCGCTGTCTTGACTTTAGTGGAGTAATTCCAGATTTACACTGGCCTAAATGAGAACAGAATTTGACTCACTGACTTCAGTGGAGTTATACCTGATTTATGCTGGTGTCCCCAAGACCAGAATTAGGCCCATAATAATCTCTTACCTGTCATCTTGCTGGATCACAAAACAAGTTTTCTGCTGTCTGGGCATAGCTAATGTATTGAACAAAATGTTGATGAAAGCATTCTATACATTTGAGATGGAGCTTCTAAAGATGTTATGTTTAAGTGAAATTATCATTTGTGAATGGTGACAGATTAACTGCTATGGAGACTCAGGGCAAAGTCAAATTTAACTGCATAACAAATACAACCAGGGAGCAGCACCAGCCCTCACTGGCTAAGCCCCTGTTGTATTAATTTAGATGGACTATAGAGGCTCTAAGAGGTCAACAAAACCCAGTCACTGTCTAACATTAAACAGTTTTAAACAAGGTTTGGAGTTTCGTACCCAGAGACCTCAGCCTGCTTAGTATCCGGGCAAACACACCATTAAAAATCCTTTTTAACTTTGTATGAAAGATAGAGACAAGAAGGAAAAACAGCTAAATCATTTGAAATGGCAAGTTTTAAATAAGGCTTTCATTTTAACAACATCCCTTCTTCCTTTTTCCATTTAGCTGCAGAGTGTTCTTAAAAGGAAAACAAATCCGTTTTTGACAGTCTCTGAAGTGATGTGTACATTGCAATTAGACACCTGGGCTGGCCTGTGCCAGCTGACTCGGGCTAAGGGGCTGTTTAATCGTGATGTAAATGATTGGACTCCAGCCCAAGCTCTTGGATCTCGCACCTCACAGAGTGCTAGAGCCTGGGCTCCAGCCCAAGCCTGAAAGTCTACATTGCAATTAAACAGCCCCTTAGCCTGAGCCCTGTGAGCCTGAGTCAGCTGGCCTGGGCCAGCCGGATTTTTTGTAATTGCAGTGTAGACATGCCCTCAGATGGTATTAAAGATGGTGGTAACTGTCCTTTTAAGGAAAAGTCAAGATGGGCTGGAGCTGTCATTGCCGTTGCTGTTAAAATCTGATCTTGTTTCCTGGAAGACAAAACAAGACAAACCCTCTCAAACGGGGAGAAAAAAAGAACAGCAGAGACAGAAAAAGAAGCTTCTGTCACTTGCAACCTCATCACTGGAGAAACACAGGCACAGCACATGGTTTTACTAGCCACTCTGAGACCTGGCAAAAATGGACTAGCATCAGGCTCTTTAAGGTTTTGCTTTTAGCTGCCCCTCTGGTCACTGGCTTTCTGCAGTGTTGCTAAATATGCAGTCTTGGCTGGCTAAGCCAAACTCTTATTAAACAGAAGTAAAAAAGAGAGAGAGAGAGAGAGATGGGAAAGAAAAAGTAAGGCAGAGAAGAAAAAGGAGACATCAGGGGGGGGAGGGAGGGAGCGAAAGACTACGGGTAGGTTTGCAGTTTCGACTATGGGGGTGTAAATTGCAGCGTGCACCACAATGCTCCCCTCTGTAGACATTGAGGGCATGAACTTAAAGGTCCCTAGTTCGCATTAATGTAGTCATCTTCAAACAGGTGGCTTGGGGGAATTCAAATGGAGCTGCTGGCATCATCTGGCTCCCCCTCTGTGGCCTGGCCAGGACATCTCTCAGGATTAGGACAAAGACAGTCCAGGGTCCCAGGAGATGGCAAGGGTGTCAGCCATAATGGTGAAGATTGCTACAGTTGCCAATTTTTCTTCCCAATGTCTCTTTAAGGACCCCCAAAAGAGAGTGAGGGATGGAATAGCCTCATGCCTTCATTATTTTGTTCACCAGTTAAGCCTTTCCAACACACCAATTTTGGGTCACTGATTTCTGGTTCCACACTTTTCTTGTTTACTAAGCATGATCTTCACCCACTCCTTGAGTTTTATCTGTAAGCCTTTTAGTTTGGACTCAGTCTGTCTCCCTTTTGCAACTTCTCATCAATATTTATTATTATAGGATATTGTGACATTTCATGAACTTATACTCACTTTTTACGGTTGTAGGCCCAATTATCACAACACCCCAATCTGAAATACAGTTTATTGTGTGCTAGTTTGCTGCATTTTTACACCCATAGTTGGTTTCAGAAAAGTGGGAATTAGAGATCACTGAGAATTATCATAATAAACTGCATCATTCCCAAAGGATTTGATCACTGGTCTCTAAAAGTGGACTGCCATTATAGTACATTACTTTACCTAGCAATGCAATAGCTGACTCCTGGGTGTATATCAGAAGTAGGCTGGCATTTAAATACTTGACCCCCCCCCCATCACTCTGCAGCTGCCTCAGCTCCCAGCAACTTTTTACATCAATCATGAAAATAGTCTCCTAAAAAAGCGATCAGTCATTGTCAGGGTGACACCACAGCTATGTGAAACCTGTATTAGCTGACATTTCTTAGACTAGTACTTTATGGACATTTCTTATTGTGCAAGGGACGTAGAGAGCCAGGCTGGGTGGTCAAATTATCCGACTATCCTCTAAACATTCACTTTTCCAGAAATGTCTTCAATAATATTTTAAATCAATATAAAGCTAAACCATTTTGAACTGCAGTAAAAAGTCCCATAAACACAAGCTACTGCATCTGTGAAACAGCCTATTTTCAAAGTTGAATATCCTGGAGGTTTAAAAATTGCTTTAGAAAAAGCAGAATAGATCATATTAGTCAGGGATTTGCCACACTTCCTGGGTTGTAACCAGTTTAAAAATAAGAAAAGTAAAGTGGCTTACCAGAGTGTGCTTTGGATACAGTATTATCTGGTAGACCCTAAAGTGACACCAACCAACCAAATGACAAAGGTCAATGATATTCATTGACATACTCAATTGTGCTACAGGATGTCCTGTCCTTTGCTCTAAAACTATGTAATCTCTTGCTAACTCTTTAAAAAACAAACCAAAGAATCCAGCTCTAAATTACTCTAAATCAGGGGTTTGTGTAATGTTTCCCACAGTGTGGGCCACATTTTAATACAGAAATTGTCTCCTGGGTACCTTCCCATCCCTGACTGCTGGAACTACCTCCCTTTCCTGATTAGTCACACCCTCTTAAAATCTTGCCCCTCCATTAACTTTTGCAACGTTGTTCTCACCCTCCCACACACATACTCTTACACACACTTTTCTGCCACCGGGTACTACTCTTAATCTTCTCTTGCATGCAAATGCTTGGTTCTCCTCTCTTGGCTCTCTTGGATATACTGCTAAGATGCCTCATTCCCTTCTCTTTTCTCCTCCTGGACATTCCTATCTGGTTGGTACCTCTCAGCTCCAGTCACACCGGTGGCCCTGATCCCTGCAATACTTCCTGTTCCCTCTCTTCCCACTTTATGTATAGCAGGAACCATTATATAGCAATAACCCTTAGTCAATGTAACTAGGTTGGTTCCGGCACTGTATGTCTAGAAGCTTCTACATTTCAGGAGGCCGATCCCAGAGGCCCATAGAAGCAACAGGAAATAAAAAAGGGTGCTATCACCAGGCAACCAGCCAGCTTTCTGAGGACCAATATCAAGAGTTTCAGCATCCACAGATCCGAGCTCTAAATAGCTTAAGTGAGCGGTGCCATGGGTTCTTTCTTAAATAACAACATTGCCATATTATAGCACCAGAAAGATTTGCTGTATAGATTTTTATATTTAAGTATTTTTAAATATTATAGATCCACAGGGACCCATCTGAGCTATTTGTTTATACACATATCAAGCTATAAATCTAACAAAACTTTCTTAGATTTATGGTTGTTAAAAATGTGAGTGACTCAGGATTTTGCTTAGGCGACAAAAGCTCACAGATTCTAAATTGAAAAGCATAATGACTACTGCCAGCATTCTTCATTGAAACTTTTTCGATGTAGCTAAGAATCATATTTGCCCTCTAGTAAGAATTAATCAAATGCTGAAATTCTCAAGATGAGGCTCTAGCAGCAGGCAAGACAACCTTATATGGACAAAGGTACTTATACCCCTAAAGTGACAGAGATGAATCTTTGTTTAAAATATTAATTTTAAAAGGCCCAGTAGCATCACACAGTGTAGTAGATTCACACTGACTCAGCACATATTTTAACAGATTTATCCTGACACTAACACATGGCAAAAAGACAGGGATAACATAAAGAAAGGTATTTTAAAAAATAAAGATGACTGATTTTTAATAGTGCCAAAAATCTTTAAATTCACAAACTGCTGCCCTTTCTCCCTCACCTTGCTGAGTTCACAAAACCACTCTATACAAATTTTACAGCATCTGGTTAATAATAATAATACTAAAAGAAATCTAAGGGGACTAATGTTTGTTCTGCCAGCTCTTCATGGATAGTTTTGTGGCATCTACAAATAATGAATGATTAGAGAACAAACATGAAAAATAATTAAGTTTAAGGCATAAACAGGGGCACTTAATGCTGGAGAGGTGCCCAGAATAGTTGTTTTGAAATCCCTGTTTTTTCCTGATAAATAGGTTACAAAATTGTAAAACAAAGCCAGCAAACAAATTATAAGGATTTATCTCTTATGTGTCATTCCCTTTTGCATGCTTTACTCTGGCCCGTTACTTTTACATTGTTGCGTAGGTTCAGTAGTGTATGGTTTGTTTTTTATGGCGCAACAACAGTTGCAAATGAGTTTTATAAGCCTGATTTATATCTCCTCTAAAACCTACAGAATAAAGTCATATCAGCCTCAACGGTGGTAAGTTAGATTGGAGGCTAGTATAGATATTTTCTACAACATTTGAATTGGATGGGGAAGGGGTGTCACTGAATTATGACACCCTAGGAATAGAGATGTTCCCCAGAGTTCAGAAAGTCTCTGCTCATATTTTTTACCACTTTGGACCAGAGAAACAGAAAGCAGAACAGAAATTAGACTTCGTTTATTCAGCTCCCTGGCTGAGATCTAGTGCATGGTATCTAACTTTAGATGATTAAAGTCTAATTTCAAAAGGTATTAACTTTTGAATCTGGAACATGGTTATGGATCAGTGACTCTGGCAAGCTCAGTATAGCAGGACATATACTTTCATTAAAAAAAAAAAAAGGAAATCTACGGCTTTTTCCCTTTCAGAGATAGACATAATGCAGAACCTGATCTCTAGGAAGGTTTGTCAATGGAAATAAGGGTATTGTTCTAACAAAAGGTTCTTGGGAGGGGGCTATGAGCTTCTTATGGCTTGCTGTAGGTTTTCCACTGCTGCAGACCAGAGAAGGTCCTTGGGAATGAAAGCAATATCCATTGGTATCTTCCTCACACTCCACACCCACCTCTCACCCAGTCCTCTTCTCAGACAAGGCATCCAAACTGCCTTCACTCTGCCCCCGCAAGAAGGCCCTGGAAAATATAACCAGACAAACACACTACCTGATCTATCCTTAACAAACAGTTATAGTTTAATCGGTCACCTAAAAAAACTAGAATGCCTTAAATTTGAGTGTACTGTGCTTGGGTTATGAACCTCTTTTACTGTCACATATAGTACACTTATGTACTCCTGACTGAACAAATAGCACATTGAAGAAAATCATTGTCTACTCATCATTGAGGGCTGGATCACGCAAAGTGTGGCATTCATTCATACATGCTGTATGATTCCATGTGGCAGCCTAGTATGCCAAGGCTGTGAAACAAAGAGCTAGAGAGTCTCCATATAGAAACCTCATTTGGCCTGATCATGCTGTTAGAGTGAACAGGAGCCACTAACAGGGAGTTTCGAGAGGGAGTTCTCCAGATGAAGGAGAATTAAATATAGGACCCTTGGGGTAAATGGCTGTCTGTAGGACTGTGTGCTGTGGCGGGCAGTTGGAAGCTGTGAGCTTCTAAACAAGGTTTGAAATCTAGAAGCCTTTGTTCATTGGCTGAGCCTTAGTCAGGGGGCAGGGCTATCAGGAAGGCCATGGCTTTATAAAGCTGTGAGCAAGCGACCAGGGAGCTTTGTGAACAGGGACTGCTAACAGGGAGTTTCGAGAGGGACTTTGGAAGGGGAGTGGGAAGGGGGCGAGGTACACATGCCATTCTTTAAAACTTTTCAACTAAACTACAATCAAAACTTCTTGATTTAAACAAAAACCATATCTTTAACGTAGGTAGCTGTAGGAGAGAATGCAGGCAGAAGCCCAGCAGCAGAGTGGGGGCTATCCTGTTTATTGCGCTCAGTGTAGCATATATGATTACCTGCCTTGTGGGCGGGTGGCGTATGTGTGCATTCGGTGCAAGGAGCTCCTGGCCGTCAGAGACCGCATACGGACTTTGGAGGACAGGGTGGTGGAACTGAAGGAGCTAACGGAGGCAGAGAGGTATGTTGATGAGGCTTTCCAGGACACTGTAGATTTGTCCCACATCCGGTCAGACAGTCCCTGCACTGTTAAGGAGGATGAAAGGCTCAGGGAAGGAAAGCAGTCAAAGGGAGCAGAGGGAAACCAGATGATGTTGGGGTATCCTCTCGCACTGAGGTTACCTCTCCGGGGGAGAGAACTCCAGTCATTAGGAAAAGGCAGGTGTTAGTAATGGGAGATTCGATCATTAGAAACATAGATAGCTGGGTTTGTGATGACCGGGAGAACCGTATGGTGACTTGCCTGCCTGGTGCGAAGGTTGCGGATCTCCTGAGGCATCTAGATAGACTTATATGTAGTGCTGGGGAGGAGCCAGTGGTCGTGGTACATGTAGGTACTAATGACATAGGGAAGGGTAGGAGAGACGTCCTGGAGGGCAAATTTAAGCTGCTAGGAAAGAGACTGAAATCCAGAACCTCTATGGTAGCATTCTCAGAAATGCTCCCAGTTCCGCGCGCAGGGCCAGGTAGGCAGGCAGAGCTTCAGAGTCTCAGTGCGTGGATGAGACGATGGTGTAGAGAAGAGGGGTTTAGATTTATTAGGAACTGGGGAAACTTTTGGGATAGGGGAGCCTATACAGGAAGGATGGGCTCCACCTAAACCAAAGTGGATCTAGACTGCTGGCACTTAACATTAAAAAGGTTGCAGAGCAGTTTTTAAACTAAGAGATGGGGGAAAGCCGATTGCTGCAGAGGAACACGTGGATCAGACAGAGACTTCTCTTAGAGGAGAATCTATTGATAGAGATTCTCTATGTTCTAGTCAGGAGGAGAAGACGGAAGAGGATACAGTATGGGCCAGATCAGATAAGAAACATTCACATAAAAAAGAATCTGACACATCAGAAAAGGGCAGACAAATGAACAGTGACAAGTTTTTCAAGTGCTTGTCCACAAATGCCAGAAGTCTAAATAATAAGATGGGTGAACTAGAGTGCCTCATGTTAAAGGAGGCTATTGATATAATAGGCATCACAGAAACCTGGTGGAGTGGGGACAATCAACGGGACACAATCATTCCAGGGTACAAAATATATCGGAAGGACAGAACAGGTTGTATGTGTGTGTGTGTGGGGGGGAGGGCGGGGGGGAGTGGCACTATATGTGAAAGAAAATGTAGAATCAAATGAAGTAAAAATTTTAAATGAATCCACAAGTTCCATAGAATCTCTATGGATAGTAATTCCATGCTCTAATAAGAATATAACAGTAGGGATCTATTATCGACCACCTGACCAGGACAGTGATAGTTACAATGAAATGCTAAGGGAGATTAGAGAGGCTATCAAAATAAAGAACTCAATAATAGTGGGGGATTTCAATTATCCCCATATTGACTGGGTACATGTCACCTCAGGACGAAATGCAGAGACAAAATTTCTCGATACAGTAACTCCTCACTTAAAGTCGTCCCACTTAACGTTGTTACGTTGCTGATCAATTAGGGAACATACTCATTTAAAGTTGTGCAATGCCCACTCGTACATTGTTTGGCTGCCTGCTTTCTCCACAGCTGGCAGCCTCCCTATGCCCTCCCTCCCCTGCCTCCCGAACACGGCAAGCCAGCTGATTGCCCTGGGCAGGAGGGAGGGGGGAGGTGTGAGGACTCGGCACGCAGGCTCCCCCTCCTTCCCTTGCCTCCCAAACGTGGCAATCAGCTGGCTTGCGGCATTTAGAAGAGAGGGGAGGGAGGGGGGAGGAGCCAGGACACAGCATGCGAAGTAAAGGGGGAGGAGGTGGAGGGGAGAAGAGGTGGGTCAAGGGTAGGGGCTTGGGGGAAGGGGTGGAGTGGGTGGGCTGAGGGTTGAGCCCACCCGCCCTTGGTGTTTACAGAGTGGGGGAAGCTGCCCTGGAACCTAACCTCCCCTATTTACATTAATTCTTATGGGGAAATTGGTTTCGCTTAACATTGTTTTACTTAAAGTTGCATTTTTCAGGAACATAACTACTACGTTAAGTGAGGAGTTACTGTACTTTAAAATGACTGCTTCTTGAAGCAGCTGCTACAGGAACCCACAAGGGGAGAGGCAATTCCCGATTTAGTCCTGAGTGGAGCACAAAATCTTGTCCAAGAGGTAGCTATAACAGGAACGCTTGGAAATAGTGACCATAATATAACAACATTTAACATTCCTGTGGTGGGAAGAAAACCTCAGCAGCCCAACACTGGCATTTAATTTCAGAAAGGGGAACTATGCAAAAATGAGGAGGTTAGTTAAACAGAAATTAAAAGGTGCAGTGACTAGAGTGAAATCCCTGCAAGCTGCATGGACACTATTCAAAGACACCATAATAGAGGCCCAACTTAAATGTATACTCCACATTAAAAAGCACAGTAAAAGAACTAAAAAAGAGCCACTGTGGCTTAACAACCATGTAAAAGAAGCAGTGAAAGATAAAAAGGCATCTTTTAAAAAGTGGAAGTCAAATCCTAGTGAGGTAAATAGAAAGGAGCATAAACACTGCCAAATTAAGTGTAAAAGTGTAATAAGAAAAGCCGAAAAGGAGTATGAAGAACAGCTAGCCAAAAACTCAAAAGGTAATAACAAAATGTTTTTTAAGTACATCAGAAGCAGGAAGCCTGCTAAACAACCAGTGGGGCCCCTGGACGATCGAGATACAAAAGGAGCACTTAAAGGCGAGAAAGTCATTGCGGAGAAACGAAATGAATTCTTTGCTTCAGTCTTCACGGCTGAGGATGTTAGGAAGATTCCCAAACCTGAGCTGTTCTTTGTAAGTGACAAATCTGAGAAATTGTCACAGATTGAAGTGTCACTAGAGGAGCTTTTGGAATTAATTGATAAACTTAACAGTAACAAGTCACCAGGACCAGATGGCATTCACCCAAGAGTTCTGAAAGAACTCAAATGTGAAATTGCGAACTATTAACCATGGTTTGTAACCTGTCCTTTAAATCAGCTTCTGTACCCAATGACTGGAAGATAGCTAATGTAATGCCAATATTTTAGAAGGGCTCTAGAGGCGATCCCAGCAATTACAGACCGGTAAGTTTAACGTCAGCACCGGGCAAATTAGTTGAAAGAATAGTAAAGAATAAAATTATCAGACACATAGAAGAACATAATTTGTTGGGCAAAAGTCAACATGGTTTCTGTAAAGGGAAATCATGTCTTACTAATCTATTAAAGTTCTTTGAAGGGGTCAACAAACATGTGGACAAGGGGGATCCAGTGGACATAATGTACTTAGATTTCCAGAAAGCCTTTGACAAGGTCCCTCACCAAAGACTCTTACGTAAATTAAGTTGTCATGGTATAAGAGGGAAGATCCTTTCATGGATTGAGAAGTGGTTAAAAGACAGGGAACAAAGGGTAGGAATAAATGCTAAATTTTCAGAATGGAGAGGGGTAACAAATGGTGTTCCCCAAGGATCAGTCCTAAGACAAATCCTATTCAACATATTCATAAATGATCTGGAGAAAGGGGTAAACAGTGAGGTGGCAAAGTTTGCAGATGATACTGAACTACTCAAGATCGTTAAGACCAAAGCAGACTGTGAAGAACTTCAAAAAGATCTCACAAAACTAAGTGATTGGGCAACAAAATGGCAAATGAAATTTAATGTGGATAAATGTAAAGAAATGCACACTGGAAAAAATAACCCCAACTATACATACAATACGATGGGGGCTAATTTAGCTACAACTAATCAGGAAAGAGATCTTGGAGTCATCGTGGATATTTCTCTGAAGACGTCCACGCAGTGTGCAGTGGCAGTCAAAAAAGCAAACAGGATGTTAGGAATCATTCAAAAAGGGATAGAGAATAAGACGGAGAATATCTTATTGCCCTTATATAAATCCATGGTACGCCCACATCTTGAATACTGCATACAGATGTGATCTCCTCATCTCAAAAAAGATATACTGCCATTAGAAAAGGTTCAGAGAAGGGCAACTAAAATTATTAGGGGTTTGGAGAGGGTCCCATATGAAGAGAGATTAAAGAGGCTAGGACTTTTCAGCTTGGAAAAGAGGAGACTAAGGGAGGATATGATAGAGGTATATAAAATCATGTGTGGTGTGGAGAAAGTGAATAAGGAAAAGTTATTTACTTTTTCCCATAATATAAGAACTAGGGGCCACCAAATGAAATTAATGGGCAGCAGGTTTAAAACAAATAAAAGGAAGTTTTTCTTCACACAGCGCACAGTCAACCTGTGGAGGTTGCCTGAGGAGGTTGTGAAGGCTAGGACTATAACAGGGTTTAAAAAAGAACTAGATAAATTCATGGAGGTTAACTCCATTAATGGCTATTAGCCAGGATGGGTAAGGAATGGTGTCCCTAGCCTCTGTTTGTAAGAGGATGGAGATGAATGGCAGGAGAGAGATCCCTTGATCATTACCTGTTCGGTTCACTCCCTCTGGGTCACCTGGCATTGGTCACTGTTGGTAGACAGGATATGGGCTCGATGGATCTTTGGTCTGACCCAGTATGGCCATTCTTATGTTCTTATGTTCTAGAGCACTTAAATGACAAGAACAAAAGTCAGTGTCATAAAAAAATCACCACACATAGTAGCCCAGAGATGTGTATGTATGAAAAATGATAAAAATCAGTAATTTGTTGTAAACATTTTCAATGTTCTCCATACAAAAACCAACAGTAGACTGGTATCCCGTGGCAACAGAGTTAAAGTAATGGGAAGTGCCTTGTTTAAGAAGTGCTGCTTTGTGTTTAATTATAAGATCCTTGTGACAGGGTGTGACTCACCACGCTGCCACCTCCTGCTGGCTATCTTGGGGATTAGCTTCGTAGGTTGGTACGACAACTCCCGATGGTGCCTTGCCTGCCATCATGTCTGCTCTCTGACCCATGTCACTCCAGGGAACATGGCATCCTCTTCATGACACGGCCCTCCAGTCATGTCACCATCTGTCCTCCCCCTTTCCAGGAGTTAGTACTGCAGTCCAACTGTCCAGCCACTTCCCCAGTCATGAGTGGGAGGAACCCGGGCCCGCACACTACTCCCGGTCCCGGCCCAGGAACCCTATCGATGGCAGCCACGTGCTGTGTCTCCTTAACTCCCCTTATGACTGCTATGCTTCCCTGGGCCTCTTCCCCTGGCCGTCAGCACCTGCTTTGCCCTCACCTCAGGGCCTTCAGTCACTGCTCTGTCCAAGGTACTGGTACTCCTTCCTCTTTCTAGAAACACATTTTCCCTCCTTGAGCTCCAGGCAGCTACTGACCCTGCTCTGCCCTGCGGCTCTTTTTATATGGGCCTGCTGGGCCTGGATTGGCTGCTCATCACAGTCTCCCTCCTACTGCCTACTTCCCTGTGCAGCCTCCATAGGCCTCTATTAAGTCCTTACATGCCAGTGAGAGGTGGACGCCCCATGATAGCCCTGATACAACAAATCACTTAAGCATGTATGTAACTTTAAGCATCTGAGTAATACCTTAGATTTTAGTAAAAAGAACAGGAGTACTTGTGGCACCTTAGAGACTAACAAATTTATTAGAGCATAAGCTTTCNATCCCTCTCCGAAGTGACCCTTTCAAACCTGGAGGTTATCCAACTACCCAGTTACTGGTGCAGACTTCAAAACACTCCTGGTGCAGATCAGATTTTTTTTTTTTTTTTGGTTCAGTCCAGTTCTAGGTTAAATTCCTGCTCTGAAATCTTTGTTAAGATGAAGTTAAGCATGTAGCACATATCAGTAGTTTGAGTAAATGCTAATATCCATGAATGTTATGCCCCAATCCAATAAATCACTTAAGCACATTTGTAACTTTACGCATTTCAGAGGTTCCACTAAAATCTAAGGTTTCAGAGTAGCAGCCGTGTTAGTCTGTATCCGCAAAAAGAACAGGAGTACTTGTGGCACCTTAGAGACTAACAAATTTATTAGAGCATAAGCTTTCGTGGACAGTCCATGAAAGCTTATGCTCTAATAAATTTGTTAGTCTCTAAGGTGCCACAAGTACTCCTGTTCTTTTTGCGGATACAGACTAACACGGCTGCTACTCTGAAACCTTAGATTTTAGTGGAACCTCTGAAATGCGTAAAGTTACAAATGTGCTTAAGTGATTTATTGGATTGGGGCATAACATTCATGGATATTAGCATTTACTCAAACTACTGATATGTGCTACATGCTTAACTTCATCTTAACAAAGATTTCAGAGCAGGAATTTAACCTAGAACTGGACTGAACCAAAAAAAAAAAAAAAATCTGATCTGCACCAGGAGTGTTTTGAAGTCTGCACCAGTAACTGGGTAGTTGGATAACCTCCAGGTTTGAAAGGGTCACTTCGGAGAGGGATTCCCCCAGGTGGTATTATCTGGAATGACATATTAAACATGTACATCCTTGGACTTCACTATACTTGGGGCTAGAACACATTGCAAGACCACTGGGAGGCAAATGTGTATTTCACTGAATAGAGCTGATCAAAATTTTTCTGATGGAATATCCTTTCATCAAAAAATGCAGATTTCACCAACTAAAATGTTCTATAGGAACATGTCAATTTCATCAACATTTTCACTGAAAAATTAATTGAAAATTTTTTGATAAGCTCAAAAGGTTTTGTTTTTACCTTCTCAAAGCACTTCTTTTTGATATCAAACCAGTTGACTTTTATATTATATTACAATTTATAATATACATATAATTGAAATGTTTAAACTATTATATCATGATTATGATCAACATATTTGGTCATAGAATTATAAATCATAATATCAAAAAGTCAAAAGTCAACAAAAAAATTTTGAACTATCAAAATGAAATGTTTTGATAAGGTTGAAATGATATTTCCTTTCAATTTTACCAAAACAGAATTTCAGTATTTCATTCCAAGGGAATGTGAATTTTTTTTCATTCCAATTCAGAATAAGAACAACAATTTCCTGTGGAATGGAAATTCCAGTTTTCAGCTAGCTCACCTTGATAGACCCAATAAAGATAAGCTTCAGGAGTGAAAATTCTTCCCAAACTCTCTCAAATTACTACTGGCAAAGCAATATACATTTGTGCTCATATTCAGGCAACTTGTGACACCTCTGATACTGATGCCAGCAGTGATTATTCCTGATGGAGACAAGAGTACCCAGCAGTGGAAGGTGTATGGTTGCAGGCAGCTAGAGCAGTGTTTCCCAACTGGTGTGCCATCAGGCATGAACTGGTGTGCCACTGAATTTTGGAAAAGTCACTTGAGAGGAGAAAAATAATCCTCATTTATTTTAATTAGTGTCAATTAGTAAAAAAATTGCACACAATACACTCAAATGACCTTGCCATTTTATAGAATAATAGGATTGGAAGGGTCCTCAAGAAGTCATCTAGTCCAGTCCCCTTCACTCAAGGCATGACTAAGTATTATCTAGACCAGTGGTCCTCAAATTGGGAGTCCGTGAGGGTACTCCAAGGGGTCCATGAGTCATGTCTGGGGCCGCCAGCCCTGCTGATCAACTCCTCCCCCTCCTTCCCAGTGTTGTTCCGCAGCATGCAAGTGGTGGTGAGGGAGGGGGAGTAGCAGTGACGGGGTGTGCTCGGGGGAAGGGGCGGAAAGAGGCGGGGAAGAGGAGTGGCAGGGGTGAAACTGGGTTGGGAAGAGGCAGGGCAGGGGTGAGGGAAGGGGTAGAGCGGGACATGGGGTTGAGTATTCCCAAGGAAAATGGGGGTCCTCGGGTTGCTAAAGTTTCAGAACAGCTGATCTAGACCATCCCTGACAGGTGTTTGTCTAACATGCTCCTAAAAATCTCCAATGATGGAGATTCCACAACTTCCCTAGGCAATTTATTCTAGTGCTTAACCACCCTGACAGTTAGGAATTTTTTTCCTAATGTCCAACCTAAACCGCCCTTGCTGCAATTTAAGCACATTGCTTCTTGTCCTATCCTCCGAGGTTAAGAACAATTTTTCTCCCTCCTCCTTGTAACAACCTTTTATGTACTTGAAAACTATTCTCATGTCCCCTCTCAGTCTTCTCTTCTCCAGACTAAACAAACCCATTTTTTTTCAATCTTCCCTCATAGGTCATGTTTTCTAGACCTTTAATCTCCCTGGAGAGTTCCTCTCCTTCTTGAGTCATGGAGGACTGGTGGACTGATATTTTTCATGTGGCTGGAGGCAGAATAGTTCTTCCCTGAACTTGGCCACAAGAAAGGAATGAAGTGCCCTGGCATGCTTATCCCTTTTCTATGTCAAATCGGGATTTAAGGAGTGTACTCTACAAGTGAAACTGACAATGTAGGTGTATTGGCCATTATCCTGATTTACCCAAGGACTACATCCATGAAACACTATAAAACTCATCCTGACAATACTGCCCCATCTTTAGAAAAGCAAAAATTTTGCATATTGTTGGTGCAGATTGAGAATTTATATTCTCTCTTCTTTTCTGTAATGTATGTTCAAAACTAGTTTGAAAGACAAGAATCATCTGTCTTAGGGAAACAGTTGCAAAAGTTTTACACTGTTGTAACACTATTGACTTCAAACATTAACTTCAGTGGAGTTGCTCCTGATTTACACATGCGTGACCTCAAAATAAAAGCGAAACACTCTTTGTGTATCAATCAAAATTCTGCATTGATGAAGGAGAACAAGATTTGGTTCTCTATATGTGGCTTACTTCCTTATTGGGAGGCAGCTGACATTTTCAGAAGCTTTTAGCTCATATTTATATTTTCCTGTCACCTATCATCATTATTTCAATTTTTTAAACTATACTTTGAAAGGAAATACATTTGGAAACAATGCCATCTGCAGCACTTAGGTATCTGAGCTGGGAATGCAAATTACATTTTTAACTCAGTAACAGAACACAATGTAACAAAAGAAGTCTAGCAGACGATGCTCAGTTGTACATTGAAGAATCATGAGGCTCCCAACCAAGATTTCTTGAAGAAATACTCAACTTTTATTCAAAGACAGAAGACTCCAAGAGTTTAGAGAGAAAAGTCTGTTCCGTTAGACAGAGAAGTTTGTATAGTAGGTATTTAGATAGTAGGATTTCCTTGTAGTGCCACTGAAAGAGGATAAACTAGGCCTAATTGCTATATATTGTGGTTTCTTTCTCCGGGATGATATACTTTATAACGGAGCCTGAACGTAAGTTTTCTGGAGTGTACTATTTATGCATGAAAATCAGGTACTGAATTTGTTAGGGACTTTTCATATTAGTGTTCATATGGGCACATGATCTATGGATTAGATTGATATGAAAGTGCAAAGGATGGAGAAGAAATGCAGATAATTATACAAGCCTGCCATGTGCACCTAACAATACTGTCTTTTCTCTGAAACAAAACACTAATTCTAGAGACTAAACAGATTCAGTGGCTTGCTGTTGTCAAACTGGGTTTACATTTGTGTCAACAGAAGATTTAAATTACCCGCTAAGTGGAAACAGCTGACTTAAGGATACGCTGTAATGTCTGCTTAGTCTTAAGTGATACACAGACCTTTGTAAAAAAAAATAATTATTTATTGCTTGCTAAGTGTTGATAATGTACGTCTGCTTCCTTTGAAGGAAGGAAAGTACCCTTGTACTCGCCTACTTAGTCATGCACCATTTCTGTTTTTCCAAGCATCACTGGAGTGTATTATAAGTAGCATTTCAATGAGTTGGAACCTTAGTTGCAGCTAATGATTTGGTAAATAATGTTCCCAATGTAGCATAGTGAATGTTTCTAGACTTGCTAGAACAGCTAAAGTGTTTGCCGATTGCCTATTACTAACATCTGATGAGTGATCTGGTTAGACTCTAGACAGTCATTTATTGATATGTAAATCTAAACCATGTGAAAAGGGTACCATTATTTCTGGCACCCTATTGTGATAAGAGAAAACAACATTAAGAGTATTGGGAGCAAATTATCAGAGCAAAGTTGTTGGTGTTAACCCAGGAATTTGTATCCGAAATAATTATTTTCTAGCCATTTAATTCTCATGGAACAATTCAAGAACCTGGACACCACTATATCCTCTAGAAATAGACATAAAATACGAACAAGAAAAGGGGGATGAAGGAAAGAAACCAGGCCCAGGTTCTCAGTACCCTGATAATTATTTAAAATGGCAGTCCATACAAAACAAGCAAAACAAAGGCACATACAATAAAGGAATGAGCCAGCCAGTCAACAAGAATAAAAATATACACCTCTATTTTTTGTAATACCCCTATCACACCCATAACCTCAGCCTCCCCAAAAGCCTGAGCAAATGGAAGCTTTAGAGATACCATGGTTCTGGACTCTGCACAACACTGTAGAAATATTGACAAATAAGACTGATGCAGGTGCTCTGCATGTTGCACCAGTGGTTTAAGGCAGTGGTTCCCAAACTGGGGTTCATGAACCTCTGGGAGTTCACGAAATATTACAGAGGGTTCTCGGGAAAAAAATCCCTAATGGTGGACAGAACTGTCCATAGGGACCCTGGGCAGCACGGGCCATCAGCCCTGAGCCTTGGGGACTTCCAAGAGCTAAGCAGATCAAAGCAAGCATATCTATCATGCTGAGGAGATTTAAACTTCAAGACTCCTTTTACAAAATAGAAAGGGAGGTGGATATTTTTTGCTGTTTTTAAAATTAAATAGGCTGCTACTGTTGTTTTTAAATTATTATGAAGAACAAGTTTAAGCTTTGTTGTAATGTGCATTGTTTGCCTGGACTGCTCAAGACCTGAATGCTTGTGTAGGAGGAACTCTTTGAGTTGGCTTCTTAAATACCTTCATGCTGTTTCACATCTGATACTGCTTGATGAAACATAGGAGCCAGAGGTGCCAGTATGGGGGGGGCGATGAGGGTCACGTGCCACCCCCATGTCAGTGCGCCTCCCTGTGGGTCCCTGCCTTTTTTTTCTGGTGGCCCCTCAGGACTCCCCAGTTTTCTGGCAGTGCCCCCCCCAGGCCCCGGGGTACATGGGAGCTTTGCCCCCACACCCCTTTTTTCTACTGGCACCTCTGATAGGAGCCTTGTCTTATAACAGGCTTAATCAAAAGTGATACAAGCTACAGAAGTGAGATCTTGGAAGAGTGTTGCAATTTTCATAACGTAATAAAAATACTGTAATGATAAATAATAATTAATAAACAGTGTGTAATAAGCGTGTCATAAAAACAAATGTTATATGTCCAAGATCAATGCTTTTATAATTTATGCTGAGGTAAGGGAGAAAATCCATGGAAATATTCATTTTTAAGAGGGAGTTCACGAGACTTGAAATTTTAGTGAAAGGGGTTCGCGGGTTGTTAAAGTTTGGGAACCACTGGTTTAAGGAAACACAATTAGATTTGTGTCCCCATGTTTGATGAATTCCATAATGTCAAATGAGAAACGATGGGGCAATTTTACAATCTCTCTGTACAAATAAAAAGCAGATTAGAACAAATGTCTCATCGGTCTGAGTTAAAAAAACATAAAATAAAAACCAAACCAAACAAGCATTGGTGGAGACTTTTGAACCGCAAGGCACAACTCTACACTATTACACTAGTGTAAATTCAGAGTAACTTCTTTTATACTTGTGCAATTGAAGCCCCATTGTCTCCCCACAGCTTCTATTGCTGAGGAACTTTGGGGGTGAAATCCTAGCTCAATTGAAATCAATAGTAAAACTATCATTGACTTCAATGAAGCCAAGATTATATGCTAAGAGTAAGGTTTAGCCAATTAGACAAATCTTGATTCACTACAGAGAGTTATAAAACTCAGTGAGTTTAATGGAACCAGAACCTGGTCCATTTGGTAAAATATTGCATTTTGTATGCGCTTTTAAATAAAGGCTGGGTTACCTGAATGCTTTCAGAGACTTTTTTCTTTGTTAAACAAAAGAGTGGAAGTTACATTACATACTAATACGGGCTTTGCTTCATTTATATCACTCAATTTGTGGAACATTTGGAACTAAGAGTGTGATCAGAGATCAAACAAAACCACCTAAGCCTAATTAGAGAGAGCTTTTGTAGTGATAAAAGAAAAAAAGAAAACCTGCCTACTTGAGAGAGTAATTGGATGTTAACACTTTTAAATTCCAATGGTACAGGCATTTCAGAGTACTCTTCAAAATTCAAAGCCTGGATACAAATGTGGAGTTTAATATATTAACAGGGCCAGTTCTAAGGTCCCATTATTGTGGGGCATGGAGGACGTGTTTATTTTGGAATCCCTGGATGGCACTTATTAAAAAACAACCTTCCAGGAGGGGGGCTAGGTAGATCACTGGAAAATCTTAGATTTTTCAGAGTTTAAAAAAAAAGAAAATGTGGCCACTGTATTTTGCTGTGATTTATAATTTATATAAAGAATGAAGACTGTACACATTGTATATATTTTTCCCTTTCTGGGAATAATTTGGGGCCCCTTAAGGCCTTAAAAATCATTTGGGTGGGGTCAAATGTTCTCTCCCACCCCCCAGTAGCACCAGGCCTGTACATTAAACTACCTCCAATCAAATACAGTTCAGCACTCCAACTCCCTTTAAACATCAACAAACTTCCGGAAGAGTATAGAACTGAAGCACAATGATGCTTTCTGGCCAGACTTTGGGTTTGAGAGGAATAAAGAAACCACAAACAAGGAAGGATCAGGGCTTGCTGGCTGTTGACATATGCTGCTATTGTCAGACTTGGCTCTCAATTCATAAATGGTTTGTTTTGAAGCATTCAAGGCTTGTTGGAGAGGTGCCCAAGTTCCATACTGCTTGCTTTTAACTGACGTGTCTTAAAAGACATAGTCCAGAATGTATGTGCAATACCAATAGCTGTCTTTCCCTTTGCATCTGCACATCTGATTCCATTTGCCTGATGTTTAAACTCACATTTTTTCTCCTTTAAATATAGAGGATGCACCCAGCCAAACATTTAGTGTATTTCTTCAGTGGGCATTAATTAAACAATTCTAGGGAGGAGAGATTTACTATGAATAACATTGCCACAATAATCTGATTTAGCTTTCATCACAGCGACCTGCTTAATGAGCATGTTCGTATTTAGTATTGCTTCCTTTATGAACTAAAACTTTATTTTTACATCCATTATGTTAATACGATGAATTAATATAGGGTTGTAGGACACTTCCTTCAATGCCATCATCACTATGCCCCATTGGGAAACGAGCTTTTACTGGAGGATTTATATACTAAATTTAAATTTATGAAATACAGGGGTGAATAGAGGATAAATATGGCCTGCAGCCAGTAAAATGCCAAGTTCCCCATACTTTGGAACATCTGGACAAATCTTTGCCCCACTCTTGGCCACGCCTCCTAGACAATTACTCTCAAGCCTCTCAGGAAGCTCGCATCTTCCCAGCTCCTGAGTCCTTGATCTCCTTCAGTAGGTAACTGGCCAGCAGCAATCACTGGATACCTCCTGCTCTGCCTTACTGCTATATCAGTAGGAGGCCAATCAGGATCCTAGAGGTCCTGCCTCAATCCAGCCCTAGTAAAACGGTGTAGATTTTTAATCAGTCAGAGAGTGATAACATAAGTTGTGTGTGCTGTGTGATGAATAGAGTTCACTGGACTGTTTGCCACAGCTTACAACTCCAAACAGCTAAGCCCATCAAAGACTTCTGGATCGTAAATGTACTGCCATAATCCCCAGGAGGTTAGATCATCATCATCATATGCTTGAATATGCCCATTTGGCAGGAAAGGAAGAACAAGTCTTTATACCAAAAAAAAAAAAAAAAAAATCCCCCAAACAAAATTCTTTGAAACACACAAGTGAAAACATGCATACTGATGCGGGGGGAGCAGGAGCCAAATGGAGCTATGGACTTGAAAGGAATCGCTCAGAATGAGTTCGCACTCCACTGTGATCTCATCCTACACACGAGGTTTGATGGGGGAGAGGGGGGGAACTGAGCCCGAGCTTCTGTGTGTCAATGTGACAGACTGAAAGAAAGAGGGCATGAACTGAGCACCAAAATACTGCAAACAGACAATTTTTTTTCCTCTTTAAAGAATCACAGTGAAAAGAAAAAAGAAGGCAGAATGGTATTGGAAGTAAGTGAAATAGCCCGCAGATGGGTGCACAGACTGCATATGTGGCCTTAGTATTCTGGTTTGCAGCAGCCCCATGAACAGATTATTCTTGACAGGAGAATAAATAATGTTTGTGTATGTCTATATGAGGGATGGGATGAGTTTAAGGGCCATGTCTGGGTCAGGGGGCATATGCTCACAAACATGACTGACTCTTAGGCCTCATCTTAGAACACCCCCTCCCCCGCTCCTGCTGCAGAGCGGCCTCCCCTAGATCATGCTCCTAAGTGAAGGTTTTCTGGCAGACACCGATCTGCAGCACTTGGCAAAGGGTATCCCTTCCTCTTTCGACTTTTTCAAAGTTATGTGAATTACCAGCTAAAAACGCTCCGCTTTTCACAGAGTTGATATCCACCTGGCAATCTCAGGGCTCATTTTTCAGACTATTTCAAAATTGCCCCTGTCCTGTTTCGAATGTCCTGGACAGGGGACGTTTTGAAAATAGTCTGAAAAATGAGCCCTGACATTGCCAGGTAAGCTTTCCAAGCATACACACGTTTGATAATGAAGCAAAACTCTTATTGTCATTTCAGGTGGCAGCTAATTAGTGAGTTTTTCGTAATGCTTTTCCTGTTGAGGATATATTTAAGGAGGCCAGGGTGGACACTTCTTTGCTACGCCCACTGAAGATTAAAATGAACCATTAGAAGGAAAGAACATCTGCCCTTGGATTCAAAACTTGAAACTTGCTGGGAACAATATGCTGTGATTTGGATATTGAGGAATATCCTAATAATACCTAGCGCATATGTAATGCTTTCATCAGTAGATCTCAAAACATATTTACAAAGGAGGTCAGCATCGTTATCAAATTGATAATAACGACCAAGAGGTTTAAATCATACAGGAGTAGATCCTCGGCTAAAGTCAAGTGGCATAAAATCAATTGACTACAACGGAGCTACACTAATTTTTTCCTAGTGAGGATCTGGTCTGAAGTACAGATCAGAAAAAAAAAACCCAAACCCACCATGTTTCAACTTTTGAAGATTATGTTTATTTAACTGCAAGTTATTTTGCCTTAAAAAAAAAAAAAAAAACAAAACAAAAAACAAATCACACACACACTTGCAGAGCTGTGCAAATCTGTGGATATCCACTTCATATCTATGGACCATTTTTGTGGATAATGGATCGGATGCAGATACAACCATGAAGGGCTCTATTCACTGGCGGCGCCTGGCCTGCAGCATCTGGCTCAGGCAGCCGTGGGGGCACAGCGCGCTTGGGGCCAATGGCAGCAGCCAGTGGCTGGGGCTGGGCGGCAGGTTGGAGTTGGGGCTGTCCAGCACCCCGTCACCAAGCTGCTTCCTGTCCAGCAGCTTGGGCCCCTCGGGCAGCGCCAGCGTCCCCACCGTGGCCTTTCAGCACTGGCCGCGCTCCCAGTCCCGGGCCTGGCTTGCCATCTCCTGGGCAGCAGAACTCACCCACAATCACGGGGATTGGAGCGGGCGGGACCCCGGCACCCCTCTCCTGCCCCGCTGTGACACAACAGGCACTGCTGCTGCCGTGTGCCGTTGCTTGAGAGCCCCAGGAGCAGCACGCGATGCAACACCCCTTCCCCCTCCGCACCACCCTTCAACTCCAGACACCGCCCCACGCTGCCCCTTATCCCCAGTCCCCACCCTCGCACTGCCTCTTCCCCGAAATATCCAGCCCTCCCCCCCATGTGGGTTGATCCAGGTGGATGCAGATCCACATTTTTGTATCTGCACAGGGCTCTACACACTTGTCCCCTGACTTCAGCATCTACAGTACCTTAAACAATAACACTTCTAAGCTGATTATCTGATGGAATGCTTTGCAATTAGTTCATGCTCCGTGCCCTGGTAAGTAGTGTTGACTTTATGCCACAGACCTTGTGAAAAAGTAATCTGTATGGTTTCCTCATGGTGGGTTTGCTCAGCTAGCCCATTGCACTGTTCAGCATTACTCACATCAATGATGGTTACTTAGAACTTTAGCAGAATTCATCCAAAGGATAGCAGAGACCAGGGGTCCCGAATCATATGCAACCCATCAAGTTAAGAACTGGAGGAGAAACTATTGCAAATTTTACAGCACTTGCACAATCCTCAGGCTTTGGCCCTTCAATGCCTTATTCCTCTTCCACCCCCACTCTTTTCCTTTGCCCTCCCCACAACAAATCTATGGAAGGCTGTTCTAAAGGCTCTTGATTAATCCATGGCACAAACCTTTTCCAAGATAAAGAAAAGATCTGTGAACTCAGATATTTGAACCAATTCTAGGAAGAAGTGTTGCTTTTTTTTCCCCCCTTGGCCCTTTTGTTGTCTATGGTGCTCAGAAAAACTACAAACCTTTAAGACTTTGCTTTAAATGCTCCATGTTACCTACTGCACCTGAAAATGTCTCATTCTGCTTTTAGCAAGTTTGACGCTTCCTCTACTGTACTGATTCCTATAGAATGGGGAGCAGGGAAGCGGAATGGCATTCTCATCTGTCTCATTGTGTCTGAAAGAGAACAGAAAGGAGCTGTCAAACCAGCAGCTCTCCATCATTGTACTGTGCCACGGGTCACAGCTGTCTTTCACCCATTAGAGATAATTCTAGGCTTTGTCTGCAGTGTGCTGTGTTTCCTTTGCCTTTCTTTTTAGGTGTAATGTATAACCTTGTCAAGGAACTAAATATACTGCAAGTTCCCATAAGAAATGGAGAAGTGCCAGGGACTTTCACACCGACTTCATAATAAGTTGCAAGCTTATTTTTAATAAGCACTCGATGTCTTACAGGAACAGTACATTTCCCCCCTGTTGCAGTAGCTCAGTATTATGAATTCATTCAGTCTTTTACAGATACAGGGTGAAATCCTGGCCCTACTGAAGTCAATGGGAGTTTTGCCATTGAATTCATTGGAGCCAGGATTTCACCCACAGAGTATGAAAGATGGGAATGAGATTTGATTTAACTCCAGATAAGTCAACAAAGTTACAAGCATCAAGCAGACTATGGTATTGCACAATTTTGGAGCTGTCCAGAACAGGCACCATGCCAGTTGCAGATAGAATTCAGCATTGCTTGGTTCTAGTACAATTGAACTTGTAAGGTAAGAAAGAAGTCCCCCTTTCTCAGCAGCTGGAGATAGCACCTGTTCTGCTAGTACAACCAGAACAGGCTTTTGTGGGACAAATAAATCCTCCAAAAGCCTACTCTTACTGCTTCCAGTTTCATCAGCTTCTTTGGACACTGCCTGACACCCTGTCTCTCTGTAGCTTCTCTAAGCCTCAAGCCTCCAGACGGTTATTTATGAGCCAAAAGACGGATTACAATGAGAGAATTAAGCAGCCATTTTACACAGATATACAATATAAAGGGCCTTGGCTACAGGTAAGTTTGTTCAAGTTCTCCATTCCAACCTCCTGATTTCAGTGCCCATGAACATGTGACATTTTCACCTCTCCGGCTAAAATTTCTGGGCTTTACTCTCATGAACATTGATTTCTTTGGAAAGTTTGAGTTCAGCCATTTTGGAGGTGGAGGAGAGTAGAAAAAATACATTTTATTCATTATAAAAAACAAACAAACAAAAACACTTCATCACCTTTTTGAACAGCTCTAGACCAGGAACAGTTTGGGGTAGAAAGTAGAAATCTGACATGTTAATAGTCCTCAATTAATAGAGATGCTTTCAAGTGTCCCAATGTTAGTTGTTTCTGATTTGACAAAGCTGTGTTGCTCAAAATCTGCACTGTGCAATTAGCAGCATACTTTACAGGAAGTTGTTTTTTTTTTTTTGCTAAGAATGTTCATATTTTGCACATAAGTACAGTTAATTTCTCTGAAAATTTAAGACTAAAGACCTCCCCTCCTCCCCCCCCCCCAAAAAAAGTTCAGTTCAAACTGAACTTGCATGCATTTATTTATTTTAATTGTCAACCAATGTTTTGGTTGACTCAAGATGAATTGCCCTCCCCAAGTTTCTCATTTTGGTTTGGCTGTTTCAAGTGTTTTTCACTTTAAGTGGCGTTATTTAAAAAAAAAAAAACCTCAGATTAAAAATCAAAACATGGATTTGAATGAAGAAGTTGAAATGAAACCTTTCAGAATGTTCAAAACAAAGCATTTGGATTTTCAAAAAAAAAGTTCAACCTTAATTATTTGTCAAAATTTGTTGACTAGTTTTGGGGGCTGAAAAAATGCATTCTTTGGCAAAAATCAATTAGCTGAAAAATATTCACTCAGCTCTACTTAGGACTTTCTGAAATTTTCCTTGCTTCTTTCACTGTAGATCTTGCAAGTTAAAAGCTGAACAGCTCTTAATAAGTGCATGAGACACACTCTCTTCTGAGGACCTCAAAGTGCCTGAGCAAAAAGGGTGTTTTAGTGGTGTCTGTCCAAATAGATACAAAGTATGACATTTATTTTTCCAATTTTTTCCTCCTTAAAATACCTTACAAAATTCCATCCAAAGAATTTGTTAAACAAATATTAAGGCAGAATGATTACACACACACACACACACACACACACACAAAAATCATATAATATTTTCTGATTTTTTTATGTTGCTGGCACAACTTCAAACTTGCCTCCTTGTGCATGTGTAATGCCGCTGACAGACCCTGGTCATTCTGGGGACTCTGGAGCTTAGTGCATGAGCCTCTACAGCAGGGGTGGGCAAACTTTTTGGCCTGAGGGCCGCATCGGGTTTCATAAATGGTATGGAGGGCCGGTTAGGGGAGGGGGTCGTGGCCCGACCCCCACCTCCTATCTTCCCCCGCCCCAGGACTCCTGCCCCATCCAACCCCCCTGTTCCCTGATGATCCTCTGGGACCCCTGTCCCCGACTGCCCCCTGCTGCCCTCCAATCCCCCTCCTTCCTGACTGCCCCCCCGGGACCCTGTCCCTATTCAACCCCGTTTCCCCCCTGACTACCCCGACCCTCACCCCGAACTCCCCTGCCCTCTATCCAACCCCCCCGCTCACTTACCGCATTGCAGTGGCTGGCAGCGCTACAGTTGCCGCTGCCGCCACTATGCAGCACAGAGCACCGGGTCAGGCCGGGCTCTGCAGCTGCGCTGTCCCTGGAGCTCACAGCCCCGCCGCCCAGAGCATTGCGCCGGCGGCAGAGCGAGCGAGCTGAGGCTGCGGGGGAAGGAGGACAGCACGGGAGGGGCCAGGGGCGAGCCTCCCGGGCCAGGAGCTCAGGGGCCGGACAGGACGGTTCTGCGGGCCGTAGTTTGCCCACCCCTGCTCTACAGCATGAGCTAAAAGCCAACTGGCTGTTAGCTAAGGCAGTAGAGAAGACTCATTTAACTCTCTCTCGAAGTGGTCTTGGTGCCACTAGATGGGACACCCAGAAGGTGTGGTGGTTGCACATGTGCTTTCCAAAGTAATCTAGTTACATGATCACATACTGTTTTGCAAACAGTACAGCGTAACACCATACAATATTTTTGTAACTTTAGATACACATTTACAGCATCTTGTGATATAGTCTACTATTCTTCATGACCAAAAATGTCAATTAAACTTATTTTAAAAGAACATAGCAAACCATTCTTATACTTGATTTGTAGTATGTTATGTAAATTGAGCAATCATGAAAAATAATCCACTGGCATAGATTGAGCATTTAAATTAGCTTTGGAGTTAAATGCTTCTTCATCCTCTGAATTGCACCCAATGAAGCCTGTGCTATTGGCTGACTACATGGCGGCTGAATAAGCTCTAAAGTATGTAGCTGAATGACTTAAAGAACTTTACATGGGATTTTCAGAGAGGCCTAAAATGAGTTCCAAAGTAATGGGAGTTGGAGGTGGCTAACTTGCTAAGGCACCTTTGAAAAATCTCAGCCACAAAGCCTAAAGGGGAAGATTTTCATGGACATAAATGGCAGTCAGGAACCTAATCCCCATTGACTTTCAATGGAAGCAGAAAACCTACCTGTCTATGATATTAAAAAAATAAATACAAGAGTGGTGAAAATATTGCAAGATGCTACACATTTATCTAGGTTGTATAAAAATGTATGTTATTACATTGTATTGTTTAAGAAATACCAATTAAAGAGCATTGTAGTATGTATGCACAACGGGATAAAACTGAGATTGTGCACAAAGCCTTATATCTGATATTTCCTCACTCCTGAGTACATAATTATGCAATTTTAACACTTTTTTTTAATCCTACACCAGTGTACTTTGATTTTAACATGATCAGCATCTGGGACATGGAAGACGACATTATTTCATTTTCTATTTATTAGAAGAAAAACCTATTTAAAAGCATGGCTGTTATCGTCAAATTTGAAATGAATTAAGTCAGCATTTGTCAGGATTTTAAAGGTTCTTCCCACACACAAAATCTGAAACAGCAAGTTACAGAGGATATATCTGTTAATTGCAAGTGCTATTTCTGACAGATGTTCGATATGTAATAATGATCTGCTGCTTTGACTAATCCAGCCAAGTCAACAGCTTTAGACAGAATTCAAAGGCCATTTCAGGGAACACAGCCAACATCTATTCCACTAGATTTAAAGAAAAGAAAAAAAGAAAAAAAAACCCCAAACCCATAACTCTTAGCATATGGAAAGCAAAATATGAAGTGTCACACTCTTTCCATAATCAAACTGACCAGAGCTACAGAAAAATAAAATAAATAAATAAAAAGAAACAAAAAAATATGGCCAGCATCATTGCCCATGGGTTCAATATTTACCAGTTTGTGTACCATCTGAGCTATTTCCTGTAATCAGCCAGGCACATGGCACTTTTATTCTCAGGAGACACTATCACCATGACAACTTTATCAGACTAAATTGTGAAACACAACACTTGGGGCAATCTGAATTTGGGCACAGATTTGGAATATTATTTATGTTATTCTTTTATCAACTCTCTTAGCATGCCCACCAGAGAGGAGAAAATAAAAAAAACCCATGACTATTAAAATAACAATAAAAAATGTAAAACTTTACAAAGAGAAAAGGAATAAAGCCATTAGGCTGAAAAATGGGCAATCAAAGAAGCTATTGCGCTCGGCAGATGGAAAAGCAGCAGGTGCCATGGTGTGATGGGACCTTGCTTCCCATCATGCACACTCTACAATGATGCAGGCTGACAGGGAAGGGAATTAATGTGTCGGAGCAGGTACTTTCTGTCCATTAGCTGATTCTCAGTACAATCCACACAGACTGCTACCCTTGGCTCTTTGATAAAATGACTAACAATCCATTGTTCAAAAAGTTGTATGAAAAAGAACAGCTGTGTGTGACCTGCCTGTCACTGTCCCAGATTAACAGAGTGTAAGTGACCAAGTAAACATTTCTCCACCCCAAACTGGGATTAGAGATTTCAGCCTATGAATAAATTATTGGAATGCAGATGTTGAGAATACATTAAGGTAAAGCACACTGGCTGGGCTCCACTGAGGGAAAATATTGATGAATAGAATTTTCAAGTCTAAATTAACTCTGGCAGACAATCGAGAGCAATGTGCAGAGAATGATAAACATGCACACCTATGTTTTCTCTGGGAAAACCCTTAATTATGCAAAGGACACATTATGTACTATAAACTCTGTGCCTTGGTGGCGCACTATGCATCAGTTAAATTATTTTGTATGTTTGCATTTCTCATTGCCATCACAAATGGCAAAAAATAAGACTGGGAAATTCACAAAAAATAAGAACTAAATTGATACAAATATTCTAAGTGGTTTTAATTTGTTCAAGTCACTCAGTCCCCTTTGCTGGCCATCTGTGCTTTTTGCTGCTAAATTCAAGGATGTCCAAAACAAGTCCAATAGTTACTTTTGGTAGTGGTACAACACCACACATTGAAGTCCTTGCTTCTCACAGTGAACCCCGGGGTTCCATTGATTGGAACAAACTGGAACTGTATTCCTGAAAACAAAAGCAGTCTTTAAAAAGTCCTCGTTAGTATTTCTGAGCTGTTGCAAAAGTTACTACGTAATTATGTAGCATTCAATATGCATTTGTCAAAAAAAAGTTAAGAAGACTGAGAGAGGTTAAGTGGAAAATTTCCACCAACCAAATTATTTTCCTTTGGAATTTCTAACAGCCCTTGAATGTATTTCTCTTTGTAAATGTTTAATTTTCTATATGTGAAAGACAAACAAACCATTGGTGAAATCAACATTCTGCTGCTGCTTCCAATTTCTTATTTTGAGGCAATCTCACAGATTAAACACTTCCTTGCAGTAATAAGAATAAAATACAATAATTAAAAAGAGAAGATACTAGTGAACAACAGGAAAGGCAGGAAATTCAGTCAGGTCAGACAATTTGTCTTTAACTTGCCATTGTGTTAAAATAATCAGCAGCAAAAATACAGTAGTTAAAGATAGAGCATCAGGTTTAGCTTTGAATTCTCTGACTTTTATAGGTGTGTTATAACCTTCACATATTTAATGTTCTTGTTTCTTTTTTAATTTCCATGAATTTAATACATAAGTATTACCCCAGGGATAAGAGCAATTTCCTTTGGAAGTATTTCAGTTTCTCAATAAATATGAACATAGGATCTTTTTAAAAAATTCATATTATTTACTCAAAACACCAGAAAGGCCCATCTGAATCATCCCAGTTTATTATTTTTATAATTATAGTGTATAATGAGAGGTATATTTTAAAGACCAATTCTACCCTTTAGACAGGGAAGCAGTGCTTTAGAAGACACACTATGCATAGTAAATCCCTACCAAAACATTCACTACACAGGTGCACTAGCCCTTTTTTTTTTTTTTTTTCAGTTTTAAATCCAGAGCTTTCTTTTTTTGCATTTTTTATTTTTCTTACTTAAAATTTGCTGAAAAAGTTGCCCAACTCTATTAGTTGTTGCCCTAAGAACCTAACAAATCTACAAGACAAGACATAACAGTTAGAGGAGGCCAGGGTAACAAATAAGTATAATAGGAATGTACAAAATTCTTAGCTAGAAGCATAGGCACAAAATTAATTTTAATGGAGCTACTATAAGGAGAGTAGGTCACACAGTTAATTGTCACAATGTTATGAGGTGGAAGATGCTCACATTTCTATGTCATGGGAACGCCCCCAAGCAAACCATATGCTTAGCCCATCAATATGCCTTTGGTTAGTATGATAATGTAGCTTCAAATGCACACCAAAATGTTGTGTTTATTCAAATTTATGGTCTTGAATTGAAGAGTTCAATACTCTCCCAGAGGCCTCAGTGCCATAACTTAAGGCCTAAAGTCGATCTGCTTCTATACATTCTACTTCTCAAATCTGCCATTTAAATGCAGATTACTGTATAAATTTCCACTCATGACCTATAAGAAATATTGCCAGTAACATTTGGTATGATTAATTTGCACTCCATAGCACTGCCTTTTCACAGGGATTATCTGTTTTGTAGCCTGCTTTTCTCTGCAGCAAGATAGAATGATATGGTCTGGGTAGGCAAGATGCATACATATGAAGTACTCAGGCTGGGCATCCAGCAAGGCTAATGGGAGCATTTAATCCTGGACCCGTATCAGAGCTCATTTTGTAGTTACATACAGTACCAGATCAAGAAAAAATTGTAAAGACCTTTTCCTTAACTCAAGAGTTCAGAGGTTCCCACTGTTGCTTTTTTTGACCATTAAAAAAGCCAGTAAAGATGCAACCTGCTTGTAAATGTTGAATACTAACAAATAGCATGCCATGTTATTCACAGCAGTTTAAGATGCAGCAACATTAACGCTGACATATTGATATGTAGCACAATCTCTTTGTGATGTGTTCATTTATAATCTAATCACATGTCCACTTTAAAAAAAATCAGCTTTCCCCATGAAATGGATAAAATACAATTACTAAATGATATGCGTAATCATTCAGTGCCGTTACTACTGAAAGGTGATATTGCAGTGACATTGAGAAAATTAGATCTATTCTTCATACAATTATATAGCTACACTTTCACTCTAATGCCATTCTAATTGGAAAGGAGCACTGAAATGTGAAACTGGGTGCATTTCAGTATCTAATTATCACTCAGTAACTCATTCTTAAAATAGTTTTCTGGAAAAGATAGTTGCCAAGAATGCTATTTTAATTCTAAAGTTTTCACTTTAGAATTGCTACTGTTCCCGTAGCAAACATCTTGAATTCACTTTTTGACTATATTTCAGATGTACCATTGAGAAATGATAGGCAATTAGAAGAAATATATGAATGCTTACAATATAGCCTCAATCTTAGTTAGAACACTGACCTACTCCAGACTGCCATCCAAATGCTGGTAAGTAAAGTATGTTTGCCCGGTAGGGTTAAAATAAAAACAAATTAAGGAATAAAAAAGACTTTCATATAAAAACCTGAATTTTGTACATAAAACATTTGCTGGATACAACAATAAAAGAAATCATATTGGTTTACTTATTATAGGTAAAAATCAGCAAAAAAAAAAAAGGCTAGCCAGCCTTTACATTTCCTTAATAAGGCTGTTTTCAACTGGCATTTCCCCCTCAGGATTTAATTTGTTGACAATCAAACACAATTCCATTTTGATAACAGAGTATCTTTGGGGGGTTATAATGAAAAGATTATTAAGACTCCAACAAATAATATAAACCATGAACAGTTTTGAGGGGAGAAAAAGGCAAGCTATTACAAAAGCAACAAAGCAAAAATAGAGCTGTATTCTCAGCTGATGTATATCGGCATAGCTCCATTGAAGTCAATGGAACTACATCAATTTGCACCAGCTGAGACTCTTGGATGTAATGTCTCCAGCAGGTAACAGCTGGAGATGGGCAAGTCTTAGGAAGCTGAAAGGTCTGCATACCTTTAGAACTATCATTCTTTCTTTGCAAGATTAGTATAAATTCACTAAAATTTTCCTGTAATTTAAATTCATTCCCCATCGCCACCACCACCCTCTACCCTCAAAGGATGACTCCATCTTTTTAAAAATGATTTTCTGTGTCTAAAGAGACTGTGTATTAGGAAAAGAAACAGTATTGAAGTCCTAGGTTAGCAGCAACAGGTGGTCCACATATAGCATGTACATCCTCCTATCTGGTAGATATCAATGTTCTAACTAAGTGGTCTTCAAAAGCTGAGTGCACTGCCAAAAGCTAGTCACAGGACACAAAGGTATGCAAAAGTGATGGCCATAATCTTAGCCAACACACTTTTTCAGGACCCTAAAAAGCTAAAAACATGAGTCTCTACGGCTTGAGCTAAAATACAGCCCCCTGGAGCTAGGGGGCTGTAACAGATTCACACGTGTTCTGTGGCTTGGGCAGAGAGGAAGTGGTGCAATATGTGCAGATCAGTAACTTATACAAGTATGATCAGAATGAACCAGAGATTCCTTTGAGAGTGTTTTCCAGCCCACCCATCAATGTTACCATTAAAACAACCTAAGATCAATATAAAATGCCCTCAGTCATTATGCTTTGAGTCTAATGGCTTGCACAAAATATAGGCATTCCAATATTTGGACTCGCCTCTGTATATTGAATGGAAAGTTTTTCCACTTCAAGAGCCATCTTCCTCACTTACAAATACTTTTATAATATTGAGACTTACTTTCCCAGATAAACCCTCATTTTAAAAGATAGTTTCATGCTGAAATTCAATCCAGAATTAATTTGGCTCACTAAACTTCATTAAAGAGCCCTGAAACTCAGAAAGGCCTTCCCTCGCTGTTTCCACCCACGCTCTGAGAATACTGGAATTGTTTTTTAATTTGCAAGAAATGAGTCTGATATGAAAAATATCCTGGTATCAGACTTATATCCACTTGTAGAAATGGCCAGCATATACAAGTCTCAATAGATAGGACCTTTCAGCAAACTTGTGATATATATATACATATCTATAGAGAGGTTTCTGTTATCTAACAGAAAACACGAAGAACAAAAGCTCGATTCTGCTAATTTAAATAACAAAACTCCTATGGCCTTCAGTGGGATTTGACTCTAAATGCAGAAATTGCATGGATAAAATTGTCTATAGTGTGCTCACTTAAAGCGTTCATTCTGATTTTAGAGATATTAAAGAGTTCAGAGATGTTCCCTACACCAAGGGGAATACTGCTGGAACTAGCTATATCTCTAGAACTGGAATGAACTTTTAAGTATGTCCACTGTAGATAAATAATCTGGGGCAAACTCAGAAATGACACATTTACATCTTTTTGGAGGTTTCAGGCAGCTTGTTTAACTGTCTGCTAGACAGAGGAGAGGGAGAGGAAAGAAGAGAATTGAGGAGCAAGATGGCCAAATATTCTGAAACATGAACAGCATAGCACTGTTTGCCATAAGGAAGTTCACAGTGAAAAAAAAAACATCAAATCTCTTGGCTGTTCTGTACATGACAAAGCAAGAAAGAATTTCATTCATTTCTTATTGTAAGAATAGATCTCTTTCAATATGCTCTGTGCATCATATGAATCCTTTGCCATGGTGTGAATAAAAGGTTGGTGAAACATTTCTCATTTAAATGGATTTTCAGTCTTTTCCTGCTCTTTCCATGGGAATATTGGAATGCTCCCATTTATCCTTTGTTTAATAACAATAATACAAATTGCTATAACATATACTGTTTTCTTTACCTCCAGAGCTCTGAATCTTCATTTGTTTTTCCATCACAAAATGTCTTGTAATTAGGGCTGGGCAAAATTTTTCAGCCCCAAAATTTTTCGGTGAATCCTCGTTGATTTCACTGAATTGTTCGGTAAAAATTCCAAAAAATGTGAAATGTTCCATTTGACATTTTTGAAACAAAATGTTGATTTTTAAGTTCAAAATGACTTTGTTTAGAAATTTTCTCTAATTTTATTTCAAAAATTAAAACATACTATAATGTTCAAAATTGAAAAGAAACTATTTTTTACCCAAAACAATTTATTTTTTAATTTTAGCTTTATATATTTATTTTGGAATTGCCAGCAAACTGAAAAATCCATTATTTGCCCAGTACAACTTATAATATCAAGATACATTTCTACCCATTATTCATTTTTTAACTTATAACCTTTTCAACAGATCTAATATTGTGACCAACAAAACCCCATTTGTGGGAAAACATGGTTCATTTCAGAGAGTCAGGAAAAATGCAGCATAATTTGCATTCTACACGTCACAATAAATGAGACACAGCATGGGCTCCTGGCCTGACCATGGGGCTGTAAGCCAGGAAATCTTGAGTTCTAATCCTGGCTCTGCCATTAATTCACTATCTAGTCTTGGACAAGTTACTTAATATATCTGTGCCTCTATCTCCTCACCTATGAAATGGGCCTAATAGTATATATTACCTACCTTACAAATGACATAAGGATTAATTACAAAGGGCTCAACTAATAGCTGCACTCTTCAAGAGGAATTCAATGAGAGGAAGCTGTCCAGCATTGGCTAAAATGCACACACCCTGTAGAATACTGCATATCAGCTGATTGTGGGAATATGTACTGCACCTATTACACAGACAAGTGTTTCAGGTACTCCAGGGGAGTTGCTTACCCCAGCACCCCTGCTGCATGATGCCTGTTCCTGGCCTATGTAGGCATAATTTATCAAGGGTTTCATTGCTTGGGTGCTGCCCACATCCCACCCCAGTTAAACCCGGGACTCATGAGCCATAATAAAACCCTTCATGTTTGTAGAAAGTTTTGAAGTTAGATGCCAAGGGCTCAACTCCACTCCATCCAGGGGAAGAACGGAAATGATCAGCTTCAAAGAGCTGGTCATAGCTCCCTCTTCTGGCTAGCCACAAGAGAAACATAATTGAGAGATGGGTGTTGAAGAGAAAGGGCAAAAGACTTATCACTTCAGTTCTACACTGCTGAGAAAGATTTGAGGAATCAGTCTGTTGCTTCCGTTCTGACTGCTGAGCTACTCTAATTAAGATTGTTCAATCACAGTTTTGAAGTTTTATATCTCAATTCTTAAAGAAAAAATAAAAGACTTCAAATCCCATTACAACTCCATATGCAGTTCCTGATTCTACTGTAAAATGGATGTCATGTACTTTATGCCATTAAAATGTTTAGCATTTTATTTTTGTTTGGTAGCCTTTAACGGAGATAATAGCATAGAAAATACAACACAATTGAAAGAGTAGAAGTCTCTTTTTGGATAGAATTAATGTTTTAATAATGAATACTGCCTTTTTTTAATTTCTTTTCAAAATCATCCAGTGTAATTTGCTTAGCTCTTAAAAGTTGTAACTATGTATATTCACTTTCTCTGGGCTCAGAAACAAACAACTAGAAGATGACTAGAATGGGTGAAATGTACTCTTGCACAGAGTGTCAGCATAAAGCCCGGACATCACCTAAGTCCTCAGGACCTTGTGCTGGCAATCAAGGGTGAATTTCACCCAACAGATATCTTTATATCAAAAAGGTGCTAGACTTTCATAGCTATTGCTGGGCTAGCAGGCTCCACAGAAGGTTTATTTGAGAACCTACTTGATAAAGCCAGCCAGCTAAAGGCTCTGAAGGAATTATGTGATATTAAAACAAAGAGGGAAGGGTATACAGATTTTAAAATGTCATAGTGATCTGCATGTGGTGAAGCACTTTCATGTTTCTCTCAATTATTTGAAATACCTTGGACATGCCAGACCAATCTTCCAATATCCCCTTTTGAGACAACAATTTGATACCACTCTTTTACATGCTCAGATCCCTGGTCTCTCAAGACCCAAGATGCAGTGTTCTCCCACACAGCTCATTACTGGGCCATGTCCCAAATTTTTAAAATCAATCCTGGTAGACAAAGCACAAAGCTCTCTTACCCAACAAACAAACAAACAAACTTCTAAAGTCTTTTAAAAGTAACTTTGAAAAAATCTGGTGGTCATATATGTGTTTAAAGACTTGTCAAAATTTTCTGAGAGGTCTTTTCTGATTTTCTTAAGTTGCCACCCATCTTCATTAAATGGGCGCAAAGAAAGGCATCCGTTTGACTTGATTTCTTTACTAAAGGCAAACTGGATTAATGTAGCCATTGATTGTGGTATTTGGTCTTAATTTAATCCAAGAAAAATATTTTAATATTCATTACTTTCACCCTCAAATTTCAGGATGGAAAAGGAATGGAAAGGAAAAGGAATATCTGCTGTTTTATCCCATGTGCTTTCAAGTTTTATACATTGAGATTTCATGCATCCTAAATTACATCATTATTTCCAGTATTCCCTATACTTTCTATAGGGTTCTATAGACCTGAGAGATTAGAGTCACAAAGGGGACTTGGGCTTAGCCCTGCCACACCTAGCTTTGGGTGCCATGCCAGTGGACTCCATTACCCCAAGACAGGAGTCCAGACTCCCTACACAAGACTTGGAAAGAGTTAGGCTCCTAAGAATGGGATCCACAAAAGCCAGCAAGCTGAGCTGGCCTAAACCCCATCCCTCAGAAGTTAGGCACCTATTTCTTGGCAAGAGGAAGGCACCTACTTTCATTTATTCACAGCCATGAGTCATCTCCTGGAGTTAGATGTCTACACTAGGTCAGCCCCTTCTTGCCAAAAAAAAAAAAAAATGCTTACAGGATTAGGTGGCAGCTGAATGGGTATCCATTTGTGCATCTCACCCTGAATATTTTTTAAAGGGTGACCAATGTATGGTTACTCACAAACGCTGCATAAATATCCATTGATAATCCAGTGACCAAAAAGTAAACATCAACACTATAGTACAATTTTATTGTAGACTTACTAGCCCGCAGGCCTTTAAGATGTTCTGCCTTTATCAAAGTAGATAATGTTAACATGAGCTTCTTTTGAAAGATATTCTTCTTCAAAGTTTTCATGAGAACATGCTATGAGGTCTGGCTTGACAACAGCATATTGAAATCTTTATTCATCATCTTCCATTCATATACCCACCTTGGAAATATCTGCCATAGAGCGCTTTGGTTCTTACCACCATGCTGTGAAATTCTGTGTAGCTCCAATCAACTTAATATGTCTAGACTCAACTATTAACCATCTTAGCCCAAAGGATGAGAGTGGATTTGACAACCTCATATGTTACATGAGAGAACATTTGCTCAGAGACAGATTATCTACATTGGTACATCTCTTTTTCTTATTGCCCTCACTGATTACAAGAAAGTATTCTTCTTTTAGAAATAGAAAACATCCCTCCGAGTATTACAAGATATAATCTATATAGCCTGAACAATAACAAAGAGCTAAAAGAGATGAAGTCATGCTTAAGTTTAGTAAAGACTATCTTGCTTTTGAATCATTTACTTTGTTAGAATGTTCTATCATTTAACACAGCCCTCTCTGTAGTACCGATAATACTAAATAAAGGACACCCACTATAGGAAACCAACTTGTTTTACAGGTGCTAACTCCAACTCTGCTTGAAGGTTTTGGATTTGTGAAGTGTCAACTTAACCCACAGGATGTGGTGAAATCAATAAAATCAAAACCAGTGTGTTATACACAATCCTACTTATGACTCTGCCACTGTATGTTTAGGGTCCAGAGAAAAAACATATATAAACTGCAAAAATGCAGAAGGAAGTAATGTTGTCAAGAGATTCTTTTAGACTCGCTACCCTTAGATGCCCGTAATAGCTGTTGCATTTCCGGCCCACTTGCAATAAACAAGTATTCTTTAATATTATAAATACCCCTGTACAAAAGATACAAACAGAGCAACTCAATGCTGTGCCAATATCTTGTTGGAAGTTTTGAATATTTATAAATCACTGGGGGCAGATGGACTATACAAACAATGCTGGGTTTAGCTAAGGATAAAAAAAAAATTAATGGGAATTATTTTAAATGTTTTTGGCATTTTTCAAGAATGCATGGCATCTCCACCAGGCTGTAGGGAACAAGTTGTGAGGCTGTTTTCTGAACCCTGTCTTTATCAGCCCTGACTGCTCAGCAAGTGAATGGAAGGGAAGGGGAATCAGTTGCTCACCATTAATCACTATAAGAAGTAGCCCTGCAAGCTCATACATTGCAGATAAGCCATTTTCTCAGACGTGATTAGGATAAGTAAGGTAGGACTGTAACTTCTGGGAAGAAAAAAAAAAGATACTCCCAAGTTGTCAAGATTATCTGAATATTAATGCTTCTCAAGTTTTGCTACTACTGCATCAACCCTTTCCTTGGTATCAGAGTGTGTTCCACGTAAGTAGTCCTGAATCTAACTTGCGAAGAAATTGCAAGGCAGGCAGGCTATGCACAGCAAGCCTCAAATTAAATTTTTAAGGCCCTGGGAAAATGCCAACAGGTCTACATCAGGCAGCCAAAATGCTTTTTGTTAATACTGAGACCTTTTACACCTCTTTCCACTTTATGCTTTCCTTCTTTAGCAAGCCTAGACATTTTCTCATCTACTTATGGACCCATGTGATTCTTAGCAGTTCAATGCATATTTAATCTCTTCTTTTGTTCTACGTACCCCTTAGTACAGCTCTGTTCTAAACAGACAGACATTGCCACCCAGGTTCACTGAAGGTTATAGGTTATGTTCATTCATAATTGGAGCTGAATTAACATTTTACAATGAATACCTTATTCAATAAACTTAGCCTTTTTTACTGTTCACAGAATATCCATGGGCACATTGTAATTTCTACAGGTTTGTTATTTGCATTAATTTAACACTTTTTTCTTTTAACTCTCCAGATTGATCACATATATATCCAACCACTGAGCTGTGTTGTGATTCGCCATGTAAGTCCTATCATATTTTTTCTGTTCCCTGATTAGATGATTACATAAGCAAATATTTTGAATATTGGTTTGCATTTTTAAGCAAATTTTCTCCCACCATATTCAGACTCTTTTTGTGTTCACTTTCCACTACCAATTGAGTTTTGCTGGCATTAACGTTGGCTGAGATGTCCGAATTTCCAAGTCCCATGCATAAGTATTGTTTTCTGGAAACTAACATTTAAATTCAGTTTTCCCCCATGATTATACAAGTTCTATGCATAACATTGTTCTAGAGTCATTCAATCTCTCACTGGAATATATATTGAGCGTGAACATGAACCTGCTCTTTCTACCAATCAAGAACTCAACCTGGCTATACATCAACTGCAGCCTAAAAAGGCTCCTGGTCTAGATAACATCCATAACAAGTTCATCTTTCATTTTGGGCCAATCACCAAAAGCTGGCTCCTTTGATTTTTGCAGCCTGGTACCCGGGATTGGAGCATCCCGGTACCCAGGATTGCAGCATCCCAAAAGTCTGGTGCCGAGCAAAGGTCATAGCTTCCCAAGCCAGGGAAAGCATTGACAGACCCAAAGAGCTATCAACCATTTTCTCTGCTCTGTATTATCTACAAGGTGATGAAGAGACTAATACTGATGCAGATTAATGAGGTAGTCTATCCTCAGCTGCCTCGCCTTTAGGCTGATTTAGCAGGGGACAATAGAAAGTACTCTACCCAAATCAAGATACAGAAAATGCATTTGAATCAGGAAAGAAAGTTGGTGCATTTCTTATTGATCTTACGTCAGCCTACGACACGGCACATCGGGCTGACTGCCAAGCAGCTGCAAGTTATTCCATGTAGGCGGATGGTGCCATTCATTCAAGAAATGATTAGCAACTGAAGCTTCATTCTGCAAGTCGGTGAGATAATCTGTCATCTTAAACATCTCCGCAATGGCCTTCACAAAGGTCAATGTTGGCTCCTCTTTTGTTCAATATCTACACATACAACCTTCTTGAAATGCAGACCAAGAAATACGTGTATGCTGATGGCATTTATATTGCTGACAATGGATACGATTTCCACAGGATTAAAGGGAATCTCAGCCAAGACCTAAATACTTTGATCACTTACTTTCAGCAATGGAGACTAACTCAACCAAGACAGTGGCAACTACTTTGCATCTAAACAACTCTCTTGCCAATTGATCCATCTTGATTCATGTACAAGGACTACTATTCTATCCAGTTGTCACATGCTTGAGAGTAAAACCTAAAGATACTTTTGGGGCACAAAATGTCTGAATGTACAAACAAACCACTTATTGCTCCTTGGGGCACTAGTCACATTCACTTTGATCCTCTGCTAATCAGTTCCTGGTTCCTCATTTGCTCCAGTGCTAATGGTCGCTGCTTTTTTGAGCTTGAATTCTTTTCAGACACCTGGCTTTCATTTAATGGAAAAGCACTGTAGAAAGAGAAGGAAATGGAATACCCTTCACAGCCCTTTGACTTCTGCAATTGTCTCTGTGCCCTTTCTGCAGTATTTCCCAGTTATCTGGAGTTCCTCCCCATTATCTCTGGTTCAGCTATAGAGGGCCAGGTCCTCAGCTGTTGTGAGGTGAAGTTCCACTGACTTCAATTAAGCTACACTGATTGACACTAGCTAAAGATCTAGCCTAGTCTTTCAAAACCTCTCTCACACAATCAATTAAGAAAAATCTCCATTTAAATGATAATTTAAAAGTCTTTTAGTAAAATTGAATTTTGCTTAATCTTAGCAAAATAATGCACAGATGCATTTGCAGAAAGATTGACAGCACACGCACATGGAAATAATCTGGTCTCTTTGCAAGTGGTGATCGAAACATCTGCTTAACAATAAATGGCATAACATCATCTGTGCCGCTTTTCTTCCCATTTCAGTCTAAATGTTTTAGCATGCTGGGCTAGGAAACATTGTTGGTTGGACCACTTTCTTGTCTTTGGAGATCGAGTTGTTGTAAAGGAGGTATCTGGACAATTTGGAGATAAAAGGGAACTGACTTGCATTTGCTAAAAGTCTATGAGGTTGAAGAGCTCTGCCAATTAAACAGAGCCAACCAGAGAGAAACTAATTTAATTTCTCTGTCAGCAGACAATGAGCAATGACGTCTTGGCAAAGTATGGGCATTATATAAGGATCCCTGAGCTACTCTTCACAGGAAACATCCAGGCACACTAGTTTGTTCTGATATATCTGTTCTATGGACAAGTCTTTTTATAAAACCATTGGGTATGGACCTCCTGCTTGATTTTGGCAGGTCTTGATTATTCAGACCAGTTCTGATTTTACCCTTCTGTAGGTCCATTGCTTTCTGTAGACTTACTCCAGGTTTACACCAGCATCATTTAAAAAAGAATCCGTTCTACTGCTATCTGTAGAGATTTTGTCTGCCTTTAACTTGGCTCCAAGAAGCTTTGTTTAGTCAATGTGTTTTGACAATTTAAACACGCTTTGATATTGCTCTAGGTAACTATGGTCAGTTATTGGTGTTTTCTGCCAGTCATGCGCTTCTGCTGGGGTGATTTCTGTGCAACCTTTGACTTTTTCTTAACTTTGTCTCAGAGAAGCATTTTTAATTTAGGTGTTCAAATATGATTAATTTCACTTAATGTTCTTTATGCTATTGAACCCATTTCTTTCTTCTCTTATTGGTGTGCCCTGTGGGTTGGATACAGAATTCTGTACTTCAGTTTTCAACTGTTCCAATTATATTATTGTATTTTGGTTTCTTGTAGTGCCCAAGTATTTTGGGGCTGACTGCAGAAGAGCAGATTGAGGTCTGTTTCATCCTGAGCTGGGTTTCCTAATCCAAGTGGCAGCTCTTCTCAGCCTTGTACCAAGTATATATAGTTTGTTTCAATTATTTATATGTCATTCAAATACTTTGGCTGTGGCTCAGACTATTACGTTCATAGAGAAATGACAACCCAGAACTAGACTCCAGCTCTTTTGCAAGATAATGTGTTTTAAGGACTTCTCATTTTAGGCAAAGGAGGAATGTCTCTAGGCCTTGCAATCATTCTCACCATTGTAATCCTGCAAAGACATCAGAGTCTGAACACACTAGTTAACATCTTAATTTTGTTATATATGGGATGGCTAACTCCCTAGACAAAATCTAATGTTCTTCTAGAACTGCCTGCTGGACTTCTGAAGGAGCTGATGTATTTGTTGTAATTGAAATTTGACTAACTATGCCAGATGATTAGTGAATCTGCCTTAGTTGCAGAGACCCACTCTTTATTTAAAATAAAGTTAGAAGGATGGTGAGGAACACACTTCTTCTCTTACTTATACTGCGAGCAGCGGCAGCAAACAGGGCGGCTAACAGGGGAGTTTGAGAGGGAGTTTGCAGGGGGAGATAAAGGGGGAGGCAGGAGGGTGGGGTGTGGTGTGTGCTCTGTTTCCCCAGGTGCTGCGGGCAGAGAGAGCAGCAGCCATGAGCCAGGCAACAGCAGCAGACAGAATGCAGATGGCTGCATGTGGAAGCTGTGGTATGTATATAGTCCTAGCAGGAGACCTGGAACAAAGGTATGTGTGTATGAAGTGTCGCCTTATAGCGTTACTGGAGGAAAAGGTTAAGGGGCTGGAGATGCAGGTAGAGACCCTGGTGGAGTTTAGACGGGGGTTTGAGCAGCTGATGGAGGATAGGCAAGGCGGGGCAGAAGGGGAAGGCTCTAGGGTGCAGAAGGAGGCAGTAGTAGATGACAGCGAGAGGGAAATGGGAGGGGGAGATCAAGGGAAGTGGAAGCATGTGACTGTGAGAGGCAGGCCAAGGAAAAGGAGGGCCAGTGAGGGGGGAATAGAACTCAGGAATAGGTTTGAGTGTTTGGATAACGAGGTAGAGGGGCAGCAGGTGGTGACTGAAGGTGGGAGGGTGAGGAAGAAGAGAAGAGCTGCTAGTCCGAGAGAGAGGGGGGAGGAGTTGATGGAGACAGCACCAATTATGGGTCACCAGAGGATACAGGAAGGCATAAGGGGAAGCATAAGAGAAGATAGGAACAGACACAGGTCAGGACTAGAGGGATCGGAGACTAGATTACTAGATCGCACTGTGGCCAGGCGACGGCAGGTGTATGTAATTGGAGACTCTTTACTGAGGAGATTGGACAGGCCTGTGACCAGGGCGGACCCGGAGAACAGAAGGGTGTGCTGTCTACCGGGCGCAAAGATACGCGATGTGGACCTGCGGTTGAAAAGGATCCTAAAAGGAGCAGGTAAGAACCCCTTGATAATCCTTCATGTAGGAACCAATGACACGGCTAGGTTCTCGTTAGAGAGAATCAAGGGAGATTATGCCAGGCTGGGGAAGACTCTCAAGGAGATAGAGGCTCAGGTTATCTTTAGTGGGATTCTGCCTGTTCCGAGGGAAGGGCAGCAAAGGGCTGATAGGATTGTGAGGATAAATAGTTGGCTAAGGGAGTGGTGCTATAAGGAGGGCTTTGGGATGTATGGCCACTGGGAGGCTTTCGGGGACAGGCACCTGTTCTCGCGGGATGGGCTTCACCTGAGTAGGGAAGGAAATAGACTTCTGGGAGGGAGGCTGGCTCATCTTATCAAAAGAGCTTTAAACTAGGAAGTTTGGGGAGATGGTTGGGAGATGCACAGTTAATCTCCACGCCAGTTTCCAGTATTGAAAAGCTGAGTGTAATAAGAGGAGACATAGCCGGGGAGATGAGATTGGACGTAGGAAGGACAGGGGGGACGGACACAAAGAGGCCCGCAACATACAGTGCTACTAATGGGAGACAGGCTAAACGACATACATTAGGGTGTTTGTACACCAATGCGAGAAGCCTAGGTAATAAAATGGAGGAATTGGAGGTCTTGGTCCGAGAATTGAAACCGGACATCGTAGGAATAACTGAAACGTGGTGGAATGGCAGTCATGACTGGAACGCAGGTATGGAGGGGTATGCGCTGTTTAGGAAAGACCGGGATAAAGGTAAAGGTGGGGGGGTGGCATTGTATGTCAATAGTGAATTAAGCTGTAAAGAAATAATAGTGGATGGAATTGATAACACGGAGTCCGTCTGGGCGATACTCAAGCTGGGTAAAAGGACTACTATAGCCTCTCCGGGAATAGTGCTTGGGGTGTGCTATAGACCGCCGGGATCGACCCAGGATATGGATAAGGAACTATTTAATGTGTTAAGGGAGGTAAATACTAATAGAAACTGTGTAATTATGGGGGACTTTAACTTCCCGGATATAGATTGGGGAACAAATGCTAGTAGCAATAATAGGGCTCAGATGTTCCTAGATGTGCTTGCTGATCAATTCCTTTATCAAGTGGTAGCTGAGCCGACGAGGGGGGAGGCCATTTTAGATTTGATTCTGGTAAGTAGTGAGGACCTTGTTGAGGAAGTGGTAGTGGGGGACAACTTGGGCTCCAGTGATCATGAGCTAATTCAGTTTAAACTAAATGGAAGGACTACCAGAATTAAGTCAAAGACTAGGGTTTATAATTTTAAAAAGGCCAATTTTAACAAATTAAGGGGACTGGTAAGGGAAGTGGATTGGGCAAACGTATTAAGGGATCTAAAGGCAGAAGAAGCCTGGGATTACTTTAAGTTAAAGATGCATGAGCTGTCGGAGGCCTGTATCCCCAAAAAGGGAAAAAGATTACTAAGCAAGAGATTTAGACCGAGCTGGATGAGCGACCGACTCAGAGGAGCGATAAGGAAAAAACAGAAAGCGTACAAAGAGTGGAAGAGGGGAGGGATCAGTAAGGAAACTTACCTTAGTGAAGTCAGAGAATGTAGAGATAGAGTGAGAAAGGCCAAAGGCCGGGAAGAGTTGGACTTAGCGAGGGGAATTAAAAGCAATAGAAAGAAGTTTTACAGCCATATAAATAGGAAGAAAGCAAAGAAAGAAGAAGTGGGACCGCTGAAGACTATAGCCGGAGAGGAGATTAAAGATAATCTAGGCATGGCGCAATATCTCAATGAATATTTTGCATCGCTGTTTAATGAGGCCAATGGAGGTATTAGGGATACTAGCACCGTTACAGAGGGGCATACAGGATGGGGGATTACCGCATCCGAGGTAGAAACAAAACTAGTACACCTTAATGGGACTAAGTCAGGTGGACCGGACGATCTTCATCCGAGAATATTAAAGGAATTGGCGCGGGAAATAGCAGGCCCATTAGCGACTATATTCAATGAATCTGTAAACTCGGGGGTGGTCCCGTTAGACTGGAGAATAGCCAATGTGGTTCCTATTTTCAAGAAAGGGAAAAAAAGTGACCCGGGTAACTATAGGCCTGTTAGTTTAACATCAGTAGTGTGCAAGGTGCTGGAGAACATTCTGAAAGAGAAACTAGTTGAGGACCTTGAGGTTAATGGCAAATGCGATAAACTACAGCATGGTTTTACGAAGGGCAGATCGTGCCAAACGAATCTGATCTCCTTCTTTGAGAAAGTAACTGACTTATTAGATAAAGGAAATGCGGTGGACCTAATATACCTGGATTTCAGTAAAGCGTTTGATACAGTACCCCATGAGGAATTATTGGTTAAAATGAAAAACATGGGGATCGATATGAAAATCCAGAGGTGGATAAGGAATTGGTTAATGGGGAGAAAGCAGCGGGTCATATTAAAGGGTGAATTATCGGGTTGGAGGGAGGTTACTAGTGGAGTGCCTCAAGGTTCGGTTTTGGGACCCATTTTATTTAATCTATTTATAACTGACCTCGGGACCGATTGCAAGAGTGGGCTGATAAAGTTTGCGGATGATACGAAGGTGGGAGGAGTTGCAAACTCGGAGGAGGATAGGGATATTCTGCAGGGAGACTTGAATGAGCTTGTGAATTGGAGTGTCAGAAATAGGATGAAATTTAATAGTGAAAAGTGTAAGGTGATGCACTTGGGGATGACTAATAAAAATTTTAGTTACAAGATGGGGACGCATTGGTTAGAAGTAACGGAAGAGGAGAAAGACCTAGGGGTCCTTGTGGACCGCAGGATGACTATGAGTCGACAATGTGACGTGGCGGTGAAAAAAGCCAATGCGGTCTTGGGATGTATTAGGCGAGGTATATCTAGTAGGGATAGGGAGGTCCTGCTTCCGTTGTATAAGGCGCTGGTGAGACCTCATTTGGAGTACTGTGTGCAGTTCTGGTCTCCAATGTTTAAAAAAGATGAACTCAAACTGGAACGGGTGCAGAGAAGGGCGACTAAGATGATCAGAGGAATGGAAAACCTGTCGTATGAAAAGAGATTAGAGGAGCTTGGGTTGTTTAGTCTGACAAAGTGAAGGCTGAGGGGGGATATGATTGCTATCTTCAAATATATCAGAGGGGTTAATACAAGGGAGGGAGAAGAATTATTCCAGCTTAGTACAAATGTGGACACGAGAACGAATGGATACAAACTGGCCAGGGGGAAGTTCAGGCTTGAAATTAGACGAAGGTTTCTGACCGTCAGAGGGGTGAAATATTGGAACGGCCTTCCGAGGGAAACGGTGGGGGCGACGGACCTGTCTGGTTTTAAGATTAAGTTGGATAAGTTTATGGAGGGAATGGTTTAATGGTAAAACATAGTAGCCGAGGAAAACCAAGCAATGGTACATGAATAGCATAATGGCCAACAAGGGTCAGGCTAGAGACTCTTGCCTATATGCTCGGGGTATTACTGATCGCCATATTTGGGGTCGGGAAGGAATTTTCCTCCAGGGTAGATTGGCTGAGCCTCTGGAGGTTTTTCGCCTTCCTCCGCAGCATGGGGCAGGGATCACTAGCAGGAGGGTCTCAGCCGTTTGAAGTCACTAAAACACAGGATTGGGGACTTCAACGGCAGAGTCCAGGGAAGGGTCTTGCGGCCTGCAGCATGCAGGGGGTCAGACCAGATGATCATAATGGTCCCTTCTGACCTTAAAGTCTATGAGTCTATGAGTAAGTTAAATGAAGAAGTCAATAAAGTTAGATCTATGTGAAACTAGTGCAAGTGATAGGAGTATCCTTCCTAATATATTATTTATTTATGCTGACCTCTACCTAAAGCCTCTTAGATCATTCCACCTTCAAAAAGATGCAGTTCAGTTATTTCCATGTACAGATAGCTGGCGATTATATATCATTCATATGAGTTAATAAAGTTTGTATGTACATGTACATTTTGCTGTCAATTTAAATATTTTATTTCAATATTCATATTAAATAATGCCACCTTCTCTGGCTTTCATTGAAATCATTTGAAATTCATCAGCATCCTCTATCCCAGCTCAGAGCACTAGCTGCTGCCTGAGTCTAGTAATGCTCTTCAACTTTTAAGTAACAATAAATGCACTTCTGTTAAAAGAATCCAATGGTCAGCTCCTCCTTGTCATAGTGTTGAGTGCTGTAATTTGATGGCACTTGGTACCAACACTCCTGGTAGAGAGCCATTTCCTCTTTACCTCAATGCTTTTTTCTGATGTTAAGAATATAGCTGATCAGTCTAATAGCACTCTCTCGACCCCTCCAAATGGAATAAGCTGTACTAGAGATGAGCCTATGAAGAGGTTCTTCTGCCTGGCTTTGGTTTTCATTTGAATCCAGATGGACGTGGAAGAAGAGTTTTCATTTAGACTATGTCTAGACGGCACACAGCAGTAAGTGGTGTACATCCCCACACAGCCCCCTGGCATGGGTATAAACAGTAGTGTAGTTGGTGGGGCATGGCTTAAGTGAGTAGAATGCAGACATGCCTGACGGGTTTTAGTATTTACACAAGTACGTACCCTAAACAGCTCTCTATTTGCCCAAGCCATGCCACCCCATCTACACTGCTGTGTTTAGCAGCGTAGTGTGCCAGTGCCTCCCTGCTGCTGGAGCCCTTCACCACAGGGAAAGATTCTGGCACCTGGGAGGCAGCAGGGAAAGGCTTCACCAGCTCCCCACTTCTACAGCCTTTCCTCACCGCAGTGAAAGGCTCCAGTGGGAGGGTTGGGAGGGGGTGCTGAAACGTCTCCTCACTGTCTCCGCCCACCAGAGCTTTTCACTGGCATGTGTAGCTACACATCTCAATGTGGACACAGCCGCGTTTTCATTGCAGCATGTAGCTGCACATACCCAACATGTTGCCACCAGCAATGGGTAGTGTAGACGGAGCCTAAGGGGAGCATAAGTGGGGGGAGGGATAGCTCAGGGGTTTGAGCATTGGCCTGCTAAACCCAGGGTTGTGAGTTCCATCCTTGAGGGGGCCATTTAGGAATCTGGGGCAAAAATCTGTCTGGGGATTGGTCCTGCTTTGAGCAGGGGGTTGGACTAGATGACCTCCTGAGGTCCCTTCCAACCCTGATATTCTATGATTCTAAAAAAATGCGCAGTGATAGTGTTTAATGAGAAACTGACTTTCAATGAGACAATCCCAGGCAGTCATTTTACAAAATAGTAGTAAGGAAAACAATATTTTTATCTCTAATATAGCACTTTATGAACCCCATTTTCAGCAGGCAGCCTTCATGTGCAACTTTGCACCTGTACACACCTTTTGCACTGTTTGGTGTACTAATACTTGCATGTTTGATCTGCTCTACACATGCACATTTTGTCAGAGGTTCACGTAAATGATGTTACCACACTAAGCATGCATACCAGTGTGCACACAGACATAGGCTGAACAGAGAAAAATCAGGTATTAGATGATATAGGTGCAGTACAAACATTAAGGGCCCAATCCAGCAAAACTTACTCACACATGCAGTACCATTGATTTGGGAAGAGGTGTTCCATACCTCCAGTCTTTTAGATGGTGTTGTTCAGGATTCTTGTATTTAGGAAATGTAATGGGGAATCCAATTAGGTTTCACATACACCTCTACCCCAATATAACGCAACCTGATATAACACGAATTCGGATATAACGCAGTAAAGCAGTGCTCTGGGGGGGGGCGGGGCTGCGCACTCCAGTGGATCAAAGCAAGTTCGACATAACACGGTTTCACCTATAACGCAGTGAGATTTTTTGGCTCCCAAGGACAGCCTTATATCGAGGTAGAGGTGTATTTTAACTGGAGTAGCACAAAGCAGCTTAAATGTACCAGTGAATACAGAGCCCAGAGTTCTAATTTGCTTCAATTTCAAGATGCCAGGGTAGGGAAGGACGCTTCCTGATTTGTATCACTGCACTTATGGTGGGTCTACTTTCACCCATTTGGCAGGCTGTTTGGAATTTGGTGCCTTGATTTATCTGCCCTGAAACCAATTTTGATCATGTTACCCCTTGGATTAAGAAGCTTCACTGGACTTTTTTTTGAGAATGGGGATATAATTTAAAGTTCTACTTATGTTCAAGGCACTTGTTATTTATAGAAATTGATCGATGTCTATGTTCCATCTGAGAGCTTATGTCAGACGCAGATTACTGTCTGCCCTGACACTTCTTTGCTCACTGGTAAAATTCAACTATTTTACAGTTTGATCCCTGTTCATGCTAATTCTGTTTCTCACAAGGAGCCCAAACCTGCATTCCTTAGCCACTCAAAATGCTGATTAAAGTCAACATTAGGCACATGCTTAAGTACTGTGCTGAATCAGGGCTTGAGTCTCTGTGTGCTTCAACCCCGCCAATAATGGAAATAAAATGTCCTTTTACCCACCTTTTGCCTGTCTCATCTCTACAGAAGATTTTCAAAAGTGTTCAAGTGATGTAGGAGCCCAAGTCCTTTCAATTGGATTTGAGTTCCTAAAGCCTGAGACATTTGAAAAATCTCTCCTTTAGTTTGCAAACTCTTCAGGGCAGAGACTGCCTCCAACTATGCATTTGTACAATACAGAACACAATGTGGCTTTATAGGACTACTCACACTGAGTTCTCTTGGGCCTAGTCTCATAACTACTATTCAGACTGAACGGGAGTTGCAGAATTGGGTTAAAGAATATAAAGTTTAGGGGGCACATCCTCAATCAGGGTAAGTTGTCATAGCTCTGTTGAAGTCAATGGGAGTGTGACAATTTACATCAGTTGAGGATCTGCCCCTAGAGTTTTAGGAACTGTTCCATAAATAATGGTCTGTCATACATAAGGTTGCCAACTTTCTAATCGCACAAAACCGAACATCCTTGCCCACTCCTTCCCCTAGGCTCCACCCCTGCCATTCCCCTTCTCTGAGGCCCTGCCCCCACTGACTTCATCCCCCCACCCTCACACACTTGCTCATTTTCACCAGGCTGGGACAGAGGGTTGGGGTGTAGGAGGGGGTGAGGGCTCCAGCTGGGGGTATGGACTCCAAGGTGGGGCCAGAAATGAGGTGTTCAGGGTCCAGGAGGGGGCTCCGGGCTGGTGGTGGAACCATGGGGTTAAGATTATGGGAGGCGGCTCTGGGCTGGGGTAGGGGGTCAAGGTGCAGGCTCTGGGAGGGAGCTCAGGGCTGTGGCAGGCGGTGGGGGTATGGGAGGGCATGCAGGTTCCAGGTTACGCTCACTTTCAGGGTGTCCCCAGAAGCTGCAACATGTCCCTTGACTCCTAGGGGGAGGTGTGGCCAGGCAGCTCTGCGCACTGCCTCTGCCTGCAGGCACTGCCCCTGCAGCTCCCATTGGCAGCAGCTCCAATGGGAGCTGCAGAGCCGGTGCTCAGGACAGGGGCAACGCACGGAGCCCCCCTGGCTGCTCCTCTGCCTAAGAGCTGAGGGACATGTTACAGCTTCCAGAGAGTCGCGCTGAGTCAGGTAGGGGGCCTGCCAGCCCCACCAACTGGACTTTTAATGGCCCTGTCAGCACTGCTGGTGGGAGCTGCCAGGGTTCCGGTGAAAACCAGACATCTGGCAAGCCATACATTTTAAACAGTTTGAAGATGACTTGCCAGTGATCACAAGAGCTAGATTATAAGGGGGGCGGGGAGAGGGAGGAGACTATTCAGGATACAGAATGTTGTCAGAAAAAACAACAGAATTTCAATGCCCCGTTTTCTGCCTATTCTGAAAGCCTGATCCTGATCTCAGATTAATGTAAATCAAGAGAAAATATTTCACTTTTTGAATTTTATGCAGTGGTGGGCTGCATATACTGAAATCCTGACTTTGGAAGGTAAAAGCCTTCAAAACAGAAACACGCTAACCCCGAGCTATAAAAAATAAATATTCAATGCAACTATATAATCCAGAACAACTCCATTTTCAGCATCTTGTTACAAAGCATAAGATCTTTGCTCTTGTGATTTATGATATCACCCAATGTTGGAAACTGAGCTTATCCTTTATTACTGAATGACAACACTTCCCCCCTCCCCTTTTTTTATGGTGAATACATATATAAATACACTACCTGTATAAACACACTATAGCGTGTGCTGTTTATATATACATACACACATCTATAACCAAATAAAAGATTCTTTGCTTGTGCATCCCCATCTGCATTGCAGAATTTCTTACCACCACCTCTAACTTGTTATTCTGTAAAATTAGATTTATGGTGCTCTAAATCCCATTTATATTTTTATCTGAATCAGCCTGCTCATCCCTTGCTGCTCTGCCTTCTCAAATCAAATTCAGTCAGTTCTGTCTAGCTCTGTCTGAATGTTTCCTTTGATTGAGTGATGTTATTTCTAGAAAAAAACACTCAAATCAATTTAATGCAAATTCCTTTTCACGTCCTGGTTGACCCATCAGGACTTTGACAATAATAGATTGAAGTAGTTACTTCCTGAGGCAGATGACTCATTGAGTGCTTAGTAATCAATTTTCATCGTTGTGACTGCATAATCTGTCTTTGGGGTCCTGTTACATATCGTGACTAGAATGCTATAGAATACCAATGTTCTCCATATGAAAAATGGATTGCACAGTTGCAGAGGAGTTATGCAATAAGAAAGGTTTACCGGGCCAAATTCTGCTCTCATGCGCGCTGGTAAAAAAATCAGAATAATCATGAAAGTCAATGGATGTATTCCAGATTTAAACTGGTGTCACTAAAAGTCACATTTTGGCCCATTTGGATATACACCAAGGGTACTTAGCATTTTTCTGCATGCTGATTCACAAGATACCAAAATAATATACCATAGGCAACTTATCTGAGCAAGTAAAGCTTCACACATAATCCAGTTAACTAATCCTTTCTCCTGCAGGGAAATATGTTCGTGGCACAAATGGTGAAATAGGAATGGGAGGGCAAGATCCAAGCACTTGCTGTCTAAAGGCCTGCTACTGTGAGATGCAGAGTTTCTTGTATCACGGCTGAGCACCCTCAACTCTGATTGAGCTAGATGGGAGTTGAGGGAGCTCAACACCTTGCAGAAATAAGCCCTGTGTGCCTCAGACACTACACACACACACACACACACACACTTTGATATTGTAGATATATTTGTTACTTTCCTGACTGCGGGATGAGAAGCACAGTCAGGAAAGTAACAATTAGTTTCCTCATGGATTGTATTTTCTAAATGGACAACCAATCTAATTCTCAATTACTGAGGGACAATCTCCACTCATTGATATATTTTGCTTTCCACAACCAAATCTCTGTACAACTTTTTATGAGTGATGTACCCAAATATTCGGATTCTAATATCTAAACTGTATTGTTAAATCTATTCACCTAAATTTGGGTTATTGATGATTATGTACTCTATGTATCATATGACTTTAAAAACAAACTTTGTATTTGTGGATAATCTAAGCACTATACCCAGATGTACAGACACTCTTTTCCCAACCTATGTATTATATAATTTTTTTAACATTAGCTTAAATAAAAACTTTTAATCTCTCAGGAGAAAAAGTCTGCCACCCTTATTTCTTCTGTACTCCAAACTTAACTCTGTATAGTCCAGCGTAACTCCATTGAATTCAAACAAGATACTCCAGCAGAGCATTCCACCCTCGTGAAAGAATCAAGCTTGGCGTGATTAGCATTGAGAAATTCTGATTCTGGGCAACTTAATAAATTTTACTGCAAGAAAACCATGTTCTTCCGTATGGATGAATCCAATTTGCTTTGGCAGCTTTCTGGTGGTCTTCACTGAACAGGCCTGTGAAATCTGCATTCTTTAGCTTTTTCACAAAAGAAACAACTTCTTATTTTAACGTTTAATGGAAGGGTTGTTTTTAAAAGTTAGGTTAAATGAAACCTACATGAAGTTATACTGGGAAAATATTACATTTTAGGAGATTAAAACACTCTGAAAAATGGGAATGAAATATTTCTTTTCCTGTTAACAATACAAGCTCAATATTCAGACACTCTGTTTCAGCTAAAAAAGACCGATGGAACAGACTAAAAAATTCTAGAAATCACTTGTCAAAATATGCAGTGGTGTTGTTGCCCTGTTGGTCCCAGGATATAAGAGAGACAAGGTGGGTAAGGTAATATATTTTATTTATTTATTTAGAAGTTGGTCCAGTAAAAGATATTACCTCACCACTTTGTCAAAATATAGCATTTTCAAAATCACTAAAGGACCCTATCCTACTATAGTGTATAGGAATAGAGAAGTATCCCTTTAAATAGTTGGAGTCCCCTAATAGTACTCACTATGTTCTATACTTAGAATCTAGGAGAACCCTCCCAGAGCAGCAGTATATATAGGCTGCTAGACCTTGAGAGTTCTATGTGTATTCTGTAAACATGATTATTTTGACCCCACTGTGCCAGTGTTCTGTCCCTCACATTCTGTTTGTTGTGTATATAGCAAACGACACAACACCTACATTCCTTGCATGCTCAAGACACACACTGAAGACAATTATCAGAGGGGTAGCCGTGTTAGTCTGAATCTGTAAAAAGCAACAGAGGGTCCTGTGGCACCTTTGAGACTAACAGAAGTATTGGGAGCATAAGCTTTCATGGGTAAGAACCTCACTTCTTCAGATGCAGATTCTTCT